>NC_079216.1:53302136-53529636 GCF_029633865.1 Lampris incognitus | reverse complement strand
CCATTTACCACACGGGCCACTTCAGGGTCACATCCAGATTACATGTTGCCGAGAGCACCACATCTTTGCCAAAAAAGGCCCAGATTTGATTTGGAATATTTGGGTCATATTTGCTATTATAAATGTGGGCCACTTCAGGGTCACATCCATTTTGTCAGGGCCAGAAGAAGGCCATCAGTGCCACATCATTGCCTTAAGTGGCCCACATCCGGATGCTATCTGGTGACATATAAAAAAAAAAAGTCACTGTCCAAGAGAGTGAACGCCAGCCAGGATGATTGTCAGAACTGCCGGCTAGCAGTTAGCTTAGCCTTCCCCACTTCCATGGTGCGCCCTCTTCAGGCGCAGCTCTGGGCAGGGCCGTGGTCCTTGGGCCCACCGGACAAGGCAGACCAGGCTCCCTCAGCCGATCCAATGCCAGCTTTCCCAGCCAGACACCTTCGACACACCTCCCCCGCACTCCACACCAAAAACCCAGTCAACACCAGGCGAGGCTGCCGCCAGACCACCCTCAGTGTTATCAGAGCTCCCCGTCTCCATGGGCTAGCAGTTAACTTAGCCTGCCCCTCTTCCGCATCCTGTCAGACTGCCCTTGGTGTTACCTCTTCGAGCACAGCTCCGGGCAGGGCCATGGTCCCTGGGCCACAGGACACAGCAGACCGACCAAGCTCTCCCAGCTGATCCAGCGCCAGCTCTCCCAGCCATCAAATGAAGACAACTTACATGCAGACGTGAACAAAGACACTGCATGGACGGTACTGGGTGAGGCTGCCGCAAATGTGAGTTCGCGCCGCCATCTTCCCGCATGGAAGTGGGAAAGGTTGGGGGTAGGGTATGAGGTAATGAGGGTAATATTTTGAATTAATATGTATGCTTGTGATACATTTTAATACGCTCTGCCCTACCATTTATATACATTTCAATCATATGAATGTTTTATAGCTTTGAAACTCTCCCATTTCCAAAGGATTTCATTGGGTCTGCTGTGCACAGAGAAAATTAATACTTGATAGCAAGTCAGGTTGCACAATTCCTGTCTTCAGGTCATCAGCTACATTTTCCATGTTGCACTTCCTGTTTCCTCATATTATTGCTTTGGATGCCTGATTTTATCTTCTTTTTTTTTGTAAATTTATTTCTGATTTTTCCCTTTTTCTCCCAATTTATTGGCCAATCGATCCCTATTTTATTTCAAACACCCACCCTCGTACTGCATGCGTTCGCCAACTGTGTCTCTCCGGCCGGCAGTCTCGAAGGAGACGCCTCGCCACTTTCGTGACAAGGCGAATCCAGGCCGAACCACTGCTTTTTCCGACACACACAGAGACGCATTCATGTGACGAACACAAATCGACTCCGCCCCCGTCCCGAAGACAGTGTTGCCAATTATTGCTGCTTCAGCGAGTCCAGCCAAAGTCGGATCTGACGAGACCGGGGCGTGAACCCCGGTCCCCAGTGGGCAACTGCATCAACACAAAGCCGATGCTTAGACCGCTACACCACCGCGGACCCCGGATGCCTGATTTTATTGGTGCAGATCATACATATAAATGATCACAGCCTAGTTAAGAGTGTGTCCAACTTTTCCAAAACAGTTTCCAAGCCTAGACACTGTTATAGGCAACAGCGGCTCAGCAGGTAGAGCAGGTCGTCTGGTAACTGGAGGGTTGCCAGTTTGATCCTTAACTCCTCCTTGCGAAATTGTCGGTGTCCTTGAGCAAGACACCCCTAACTGCTCCCAATGAGCTGGTTGGCACCTTCCCAGATAGTATCCGGATGTGGGCCACTTCAGGCACTGATGCGGCACTGACGGCCTTCTTCTGGCTCTCACAAAATGGATGTGAGCCTGAAGTGGCCCACATGTATAATAGCAAATATGGCCCAAATATGCCAAATCAAATGTGGGCCTTTTTTGGCAAAGATGCGGTGCTCTCAGCAACATGTAATCCGGATGAGACCCTGAAGTGAGCCGTGTGGTAAATGGTGAATATGGCCCAAATATCACAAAACAAATATGGGCTACCTTTGGCAAATATGTGACACACACGGCATTGCTATGGCTTGGTTCTGGCTTAGATCTGGCAAACAGGAGCGGACCGCCCAAGTGCCATCATTCAACACGGTATGCGGGCCGGATGAAAGTGTCGGATGTGGGACGGGTCCGGACCACAGCAATTTTGCTATTTGGGTTGCATGGTTGACACTGCCATTGTGTGTGTGTGTGCATGGGTGAATGCGAGGCCTCCGTTGATTGTAAAGCACTTGCAGTGGCTTTTGTAGCTAGAAAAGTGCTGTATAAATACATGCAATCCACTTAACAAGGAGATTTTTTTTATTAACAGGGCTTGTCAGAATAATTCTTAGCACCCACTCGTGAAAAAAAACAAAAAAAACAAAACAGTTTTCACAGAGCATTAACGTAGGAACAGAGCAACTCACAGCTCACCATGCTGAATAAACTGCCTGGGCCCCCGATATGCGGTTTGAGCACGAGCCAGCACACCTTACGTTACCCTTCACTATGTATTTAGATACCTCGGGAATGCACACAAATTGACAGGCAGGCCGTACATTTGAAAATATGGAAGTATTTTAAGAGCCTGCGTCTAAGGTTCTCTGCCTTCACTCTTTATTAAGTTCATTATCTTGAAAACAGGAGCTCTTTCTATTTTTATTTTTTTTTTACATTTCTGTGAAAGTGCCCCTTCTTGAATGGACCTCCCCATGGCGGAGCCCTCCACCCTCTTATTTATCCCTAGCCTCATGGGAATGGCTGATTATGGTCCTCGGAGACCCATTAGACCAGACAACCTGACCCGCTCAGCCACCAACACCATCCATCATGCAAATCTGGAACATGGATACCACGCTTAAGTCTACCTCGGGTCGGTTTTCTTACACCTTTGTGTCGGAATTTAGTAAAAAAAAAATCTAAAAAAAATACACCAACAACTGCAGACACTTTCAGGGAAAAAGAAGGAAAACAAAAACCTAGCATAATGATGGAAATAGGTGCAAGAGCTCCCATATCAGACAAGGTTTAGTTACCCTGGTTTGGCAACCCCCTGGCCCTGCACCCTATACCTCTGCATGCTGCAGTAGCTGACCCGGGTAGCAGGGTCCCGGACAGAGAGTGGCCTGCTGTGTGTTATTCTACCCTTGTCACCAGTGAAGGAGGTAATTTGCAAATAGGCTTCAGAATACTAAACACCGGAGTTTCAGACTCTTAGAGGCCCCTTACAGGTCTGATATGAATTCCAATGGAAAAAAAAAACCAATCCTGTGGTTTGGACTGCTACCAGTGGGCCTTACTGAAATCCAAAAAGATCCTGGGGGCAGTTCCTTCTGATACAAACAGTATGTTCTGCCTTCTTACTTCTTCTGTCGGGGGGATTCGACGTGCTGATAAATAGTGCGGTTCAAAAATCTATCATTATGGAAACGCACAGCAGGAACACCTATGAATCCCACTCGCAACGCGAGATTCCCGAGGCATGGGATGAAAAGCTGGCGCACACAGTGTGGGTTTTCGTTCTACGCTACTTTTAGGAACTTTAACAAGGTATTCTCTTTCATGTACTCCTGTTGACCTACCTCCATGTCACCCCACTTGGCAGCAGCTGCTGTTTGAAAGGCTCTTGATAAGGCCTTTGGGTGTGCCCCCAAAGACACGTGAGCATGTGCAAGCCATTTAGCCATCACGTCTCAAAGCTGAGGATTTGCAGAGCTCCCATAGGCTTTCATTCGTGACGCTGATTAAGTGTTTATTTGGATGATATGTATTTACCGTTAAAGCAACGTACGTACGGGGACTGCTCAGATTCAGTTGATGGGTTGCCAGTTTGTGCCAGTTTTTTTTTCTCATTTAAGTAAACTAAACATAGTCAAACATATGTACAGCATGTGAAGCAAATGTGCGTCCTCCTCCAAATCAGAGACCACAGGAAGGAAGGGAATTCACACACCAGTTATAGTATCTCACATGAGCCCGACAGCTCCCACACTGGCCTGACTGTAATCAATCGCTTTGTTGCGCTTAATTGTATCAAGCTTTGCTCTTACCATCCGTACGAGAAGCAAGATGCTTCAGACCTCCATCACAAGAGCAGAAGGAGCACACACTACCGCTTCAGTTGTATATCAAACTACAGAGGGGAGGAAATGAACCAAGTCTTCATTGATAACAGAAGTAACATTCCCATACTGCTGAGAGACAAATGTGGAGGTGGAGTTGGTCGAGGTGCAGGTGGTGTTAGTGGTGGTGATGGTTGAGGTGGTGGAGGTGGAAGTGGAAGTGGTAGAGGTGCAGGTGCAGGTGGTGGTAGAGATGAGGAGGAGGTGGTGGAGGTGGTGGTGGTGCAGATGGTGGTGGTGCAGATGGTGGTGGAGGGGGTTGTAAATGGAATCTTTAGCTTGACAGACGGGAAACAAAACCTTTATTTATCAGTGAAACGGTACACCAATCAGGATGTGGCTTTTAAACACCCTCTCCCCTTTACAAGGAAAACTTTTCCTGGTTTGTCGTTTTCAATGAATGGACATGACAGAGGCCTGCAACGCTGCAGCCGGAGGCGTTTCCTAAAGCATGTCAACAGTTCCCCCGTCAAATCTAATACGACGTTAAAATATTCAGTCGTATTTTGATCACTCGACCGCTCACACGTGGGCACGCTGGAGCAAGCTGGGGCACAGATGGAAAAAAATAAAAAAAATCGAGTCTAGAACGCAATCTCATATTCCTATTGCTTATAGTGGTGGAGGTGCAGGTGGTGGTAGTGGTGGAGGAGGAGGTGGTGATGGAGATGAAGAAGGAGGTGGTGGTAGTGATGGAGGTGGAGGTGGTAGTGACGGAGGTGGAGGTGGTGGTATATTTCTATTCTCTCTCTTCCAGTCCGGCTTTTCATTGGCTCGTCATACTCACCGTGATGTTGCTCCTCTGACGTTAGAAAACAAATTGAATCCAGTATTATTAGATTTAGCCACTCGCTACATAGGGATAATATCTCAGAGCTCATGCCAGGGCTGTGCTGCTGTCGGCCATCAGGTTTACAGATTATTCTTTTTTTCCCCCATTTGGTGAAACTTCATCTCAGTGTGTTGTAAGCCCAGAAGTACAGCACAGCAAGCGTTTAGTGTTAATCATATCAGCTGTCAAATAAGTGGATTTGCCTTATTATTCCATTTCTACTGAGAAAAGCAAACACCAGAAGTGCACAAATGAAGTATTTAGTTTACGCTTGGTATAAAATGGAGCTAAAGGGTTGACTGGTGGACTGGGGATTAAAAAATGTCCTCACTAAGGGCATCCGGGTAGCATAAGCATATCCATTTTTGTAAGACAGATGCAAATGTAATATCAACTCTAGCAGATGATCCACCACAGCAGATCATCCGTTTCCGTCTCTTCCTGTCCTCTGCGTCTTCCTCTGTCACACCAGCCACTTGCATGTCTTCCCTCACCACATCCATAAACCTCCTCTTTGGCCTTCCTCTTTTCCTCTTCCCTGGCAGCTCCATATTTAGCATCCTTCTCCCAATATACCCAGCATCTCTCCTCCACATATGTCCAAACCATCTCAATCTTGCCTCTCTTGCTTTGTCTCCAAACCATCCAACCTGAGCAATCCCTCTAATATACTCATTCCTAATCCTGTCCTTCTTCATCATTCCCAGTGAAAATCTTAGCGTCTTCAACTCTGCCACCTCCAGCTCCACCTCCTGTGTTTTCATCAGTGCCACTGTCTCCAAACCACATAACATAGCTGGTCTCACTACCATCTTGTAAACCTTCCCTTTAACTCTTGCTGGTACCCTTCTGTCACAAATCACTCCCGACATTCTTCTTCACCCACTCCACCCTGCCTACACACTCTTCTTCACCTCTCTCCTGCACTCCCCGTTACTTTGTACAGTTGACCCCAAGTATTTAAACTCATCCGCCTTCGTCACCTCTACTCCTTGCATCCTCACCATTCCACTGTCCTCCCTCTCATTCACACATGTGTATTCCGTCTTGCTCCGACTGACTTTCTGGATGTAATACCAAATATCAACAAGAAATGATTCATTGCGGCGTAGCGATCTATTCCATTGCCTACCAACATGGGGATCGTCGGTTCGAAACCCCATGTTACCTCCGGCTTGGTCGGGTGTCTACAGACACAATTGGCCGTGTCTGCTGTCTGCGGGTGGGAAGCCGGATGTGGGTATGCGTCCTGGTCACTGCACGATCACTGCATGGTTTGGGTGCCTGTTTGGCGGGGAAGAGAACTGGGGGAATAGCGTGATCCTCCCACGTGCTACGTCCCCCTGGCGAAACTCCTCACTGCCAGGTTGAAAAGAAGCAGCTGGTGACACCACATGTATCGGAGGCGGGATGTGGTAGTCTTCACCCCCCCCCCCCCCCGGATTGGCAGAGGGGGTGGAGCAGTGATCAAGACGGCTCAGAAGAGTGGGGTAGTTGGCCGAATACAATTGGGGAGGAAAAAAAATTACATTTCCTGGCGGCCTGTCCAGGGTGTCTCCCTGCCTGCTGCCCAGTGACTGCCAGGATAGGCTCCAGCATACCCGCGACCCTGAGAGCAGGATAAGCGGTCTGGATAATGGATGGATGGATGGATATTTCATATTCGCCATATTTCTATATTGAGCCACAAAGCTTACCAGGCTTTGGGGTCCTATGACTCACATAAGAAGCCAAGTCTTACAGATTATGGCCAATAGAATGACCTTTAATGCTTGTTATGGGAAAATACCCACTTTTTGTGCATTTTCAATTTGTTGTTTGTTCGTCTTTTTCTTTCTTGAGCGTTATTTGCTGTATTTGACCATGAAAATTATTTCTTCGTAGCTCGAGTATGTCTTTAGCCTGAGTTTCCTACAACATCTTTGGAAATCTTTGATTTGGAGCACTATGCCGTGCACACTGTTTGTAAAATCCTTTTTTTTTTGACGTGCTCTTCTTCTTCACTCTTGCCAGGCATTAAACTGGAGCGATAGACTGAGTGATGATCCAGTGAATAATGTACCAAAGCCATGAGATCCATCTAACAAATCTGATTGTTCATGAACTTCAGGTAAACACAGGACTGCAATCTACAACTACTACTTTTGGCTGTTCCCATCAGGGGTCGCCACAGTGGATCATCTGTTTCCATTGCTTCCTGTCCTCTGCATCTTTCTCTGCCACACCAGCCACCTGCATTTCCTCCCTCACCACATCCATAAACCTCCTCTTTGCCCTTCATCTTTTCCTTTTCCCTGGCAGCTCCATATTCAGCATCCTTCTCCCAATATACCCAACATCTCTCCTCCACACATGTCCAAGCCATCTGTCTTGCCTCTCTTGCTTTGTCTCCAAACCATCCAACCTGAGCTGCCCCTCTAATATATTCATTCCTAATCCTGTCCTTCTCCATCACTCCCAGTGAAAATCTTCGCATCTCCAACTCTGCCACCTCCAGCTCCACCTCCTGTCTTTTTGTCGGTGCCACCGTCTCCAAACCATATAACATAGCTGGTCTCACTACCATCTTGTAAACCTTCCCTTTAACTCTTGCTGGTACCCTTCTGTCGAAAATCACTGCGGATACTCTTCTCCACCCACTCCACCCTGCCTACACTCTCTTCTTCACCTCTCTACTGCACTTCCTGTTACTTTGGACAGTTGATCCCAAGTATTTAAACTCATCTACCTTCATCACCTCTACTCCTTGCATCCTCACCGTTCAACTGCCCTCCCTCTCATTCACGCATAGGTATTCCGTCTTGCTCCTACTGACTTTCATTTCTCTTCTCTCCAGTGCATACCTCCACCTCTCCAGGCTCTCCTCCACCTGCAACCCACTCTCGCTACAGATCACAATGTCATCCGCAAACATCATAGTCCATATGGTGACATATGGTGACAGGACTGCAGTCCAAAGTATTATGAGCTTGGCCTTAATTATTTCTGATTGGAAGAAGCAAATATGATACGCAATGAACTAGTTTGAAACACAAACTGTTTCAAACATGCAGCTCATTAGTATCAATGATTGTTAAAAATTAACTGACCAATCACACATAATGGACCAAGACACATTCAGGAATTTAACCAGGAAATTAAGATTTATGATTTCAAACCCGTTCCGGGTGTAGAAAACCCACTGATGTGGATTTCCTCCTCATTTGCAAAACAAACTGAATAATTGCCTGTTCCTTGGTAGGTCACAGAAAAGGTCAGACCCGATGTTTGTTTAACAAGCTATGGTCAGAGTTGGACACTACCGACTGCATTTTGGGGAATTAATGCTGATGACAAGATGATAAGAGTGGGACTTTAATAACTGAATGGTAAAGTCAAGGTTTATGGATGCAACTGACCTTTAAAAGTGTGCACAGAAATTATTTTTCTTTGCACAACATGCACCACCATAAGTATGTTTTTAAGTATGTTTTAACCCCTCTTGACAGGATGAGGCATACACTGTGTGTGTGTGTGTGTGTATATATATATATATATATATATATATATATATATATATATATATATATATATATAGACACACACACACCAGATAACACACCCTGCCACACTGTTCAGGAATGGTTTGAGGAACATGACAGATAGTTCAGGGTGTTGCCCAGGAGCCTCATGTATCAATCGTTACTATGGGCAAATTTGTTCTTACACAGCCATGGAATTTTTTAGCCCTCAAGATTATCTGACAGTCAGTAGCAAAGCATGATGGCTATTTGTAATTCCTTCCTCCTAACATCTATTGTCTACCTCTTGCAATGAGCAATCACCCTGGCCTGCAAAGACGTCTGTGTTAGCCAATTGGTGTCTAAATTCAGGGGTTAACCAGGTTCTACACTGATCTCTGAGACAAACTTCAGGGCTAAAAAATCCCATGGCTGTGTAAGAACAAATTTGCCCATAGTAATGACTGATACATGAGGCCCCTGGCCTCCAAATTCCCCGGATCTCAATCTGATCGAGCATCTGCATGATGTGCTGGGGAAAACAAGTCCAGTCCATGGAGACCCCGCCTCGCAACTTAAACTTAAAGGATCTGCTGTTAATTTCTTGGTGCCACATACCAGAGGACACCTTCAGAGGTCTTGTGGAGTCCATGACTTGACGGCTCAGAGCTGTTTCGGCGGCACGAGGTGGAACTACACAATATTAGGCAGGTGGTTTTAATGTTTTGGCTAATCAGTGTGTGTGTGTATGTGTTTATATATATAAACACACACACACACACACACACAAATATTTTTCCTTTAATTCTCCACTTGTAGAGTAGCAGATTAGTTTTGGCCTCAGCAGTTGGCTCTCTTAAGCGGCTGTGGCTAAATTCAAAGCGTTTTACTTAACGTTTCATTATCGAAAATGTATCTTTCTTTTTGTGTTGGAAGAGGAATCATTAAGCACATAAATATGATTCAAATCAAAGTGCTCTGCTTATGAGAAAGTTAACCATTTTTTGCCAACTCAGTGGGATCCATGTGAATTGCCTACTGCAGTTGGTCAACATCAAAAAACAGCCATAATGTTTTAATAACGGCAGGGTGGTTCAGAGTTGGCTCGTTTTACGGCCTTTGTCAACATAAAGTGCCAAGTACAATATAGATTTCACTATATTTGATTGCATACAATGCACATAATATCTGACATACTTGATCGCCGATGGGAATCGAGGGTATTTGGCGGCACAGAGTTATGGAATGTCCTCTTCTGGCAAATATGTGAACATTTTTATGTGAAAGACCTTAACTTGGACCAGTGAATTAATAGGGTTTCGCAAGCAAAGCATATCTACAACCTATGATACTCATCGCATATCTTCTTTTTTTCCCCCCTTGCATGATTTAATGAGGCAACAACTCATGTCATCAGGCCTTTTACAGAACATATCAAAGAGCTTTTTTCTTTTCTTAATGTCGCTGCGGTGTTGCAACGGCCCCAGCGCTGGTTAAACACACAGACCAAGCCTTTGTTTGATGAACACCTGGAGGAAATATTGGGAGGAAGTGAGGAGGTGGGGCGGATGCGGGGCTGGTTTGTGCTTCAAAGACTTACATTCTCTCTCTATTTTATGCAACTCTGCAGACACACACACATGCATGCTTACAAACAGAGACAGAGAGAGAGAGAGAGAGAGAGAGAGGGAGAGAGAGAGAACGATTCAGTCGCCCAAATAGCCTCAAACGCTGCATGGTGTTGTTACTCACTCAGTGGTTATGTAAGTTTTAACTCATCGCACAAGACATTCGGACCAAATGGTACTGACTCAATATCAAACCAAAACTGCCTTTCAGCATCATCATAGTGTCCACTTGACCTATGACCTCAAGGAAATTCTCCAGTGAATTGTAACTGGCACCAAATGCTCCCTTGCTTTTACACAGACCCCATAATCCCAAGTACATTAATGAACACTGGGGTGGCACAGTGGCACAGTGGTTAGTACTGTTGCCTCAGAGCAAGAAGGTCCTGGGTTTGAAACCCAGGCCGCCCCAGGTCCTTTCTGTGTGGAGTTTGCATGTTCTTCTCATGTCTGCGTGGGTTTCCTCTGGGTGCTCCGGTTTCTTCCCACCGTCACAAAGACATGCATGTTAGAGTTAATACGCCTGTCTGTGCCCTTGAGCAAGGCAATAGGAAGAAATCTGCAGCGGCCCACTGCACCTATACAATAGGATGGGTTAAATGCAGGGAACACATTCATTGTAACCAAACAACTGTACAATGACTTTAAAAACTACTCAAATGCACTTAACACAACAACAAATGATCCTTCCAATGGACATATCTTTACCATGCTGGGTCCATAAAAGATATGAATATAGGTACGATGACGAACTAGCAACTCTGGCCCTCTCCCATTTAATAGTCTCGTTGCAGTAACCAGCAACCGTCCCAGATAGTATCCGGATGTGGGCCACTTCATGCAATGATGCAGCACTGATGGCCTTCTTCTGGCCCTGACAAAATGGATGTGAGCCTGAAGTGGCCCACATGTAATAGCAAATATGGCCCAAATATGCCAAATCAAATGCGGGCCTTTTCTGGCAAAGATGCGGTGCTCTTGGCAACATGTAATCTGGATGTGACCCTGAAGTGGTCCGTGTGGTAAATGGTGAATATGGCCCACATATAACAAAACAAATATGGGCCACCTTTGGCAAATATGGGGCACATGCGGCATTGCTATGCCTTGGTTCTGGCCCAGATCTGGCAAACAGGAGCGGACCGCCCAAGTGCCATCATTCCACACGGTATGTGGGCTGGCTGAAGTGTCGGGTGTGGCGACAGGTCCGGGCCACAGCAATTTTGCTATCTAGGTTTCAGTCACAAGACTGATTTGAAAGCATCTGGGCTGCTGCCACCCAAACAGAGAAGCCGATACTGCGTGGGAATGCTTTCTGTTCATTTTTGCTACATTTCTCTAAAAAAAAAAAAAGAAAAGAAAAAAGAAGAAGCATTGTCCTCAAAACATTACACATTGTGTATTTGACCAAGCTATGTGGCTCAAACATGAACAGGTCCTATAACAAGCCATGTTCTGATCTCGAACCAATTCAAATGCTTCAAATTATACAGAACAAATTGTGCCACAATCCAACAGATTAAACACAAACAACCCGCCCTTCCCACTACCTCCCTTGGATATATATTGACATATGGCTCCTTCAGGGGGTGGAAGGAGGCGGAGGAGGAGGGGGGAGATGAGGGACGAAGAGGAGGGAAACATGGAAGACGGCGGGGGCGGGGGGGGGGGTTCATTAGGCCGCACCAAAACGTGCTGTGAAGAAAAACAAATCAAACCGAGTCAAATTGTTGCATCATTATAATTCACAAGCATGAATATGAAAACAGGTTAATTCCCATCGACGGTGTTCATGTTGTGTTCTTTGTATTAACTCGCATCAGTCTACAGTTTGTACCCTTTCATCTTTTGCAGAGTATGTGAGCATCGCAGCGTCTTCTGCTGCTCCTCCAGATGTGCTTGGGGGTCAGCCAATGACAAATAAACCAGTCGTGGGGAGATGATTTAGCGAGAAAGACTTGGAAAATGTCCTTCGGTACTGATCTGAGGGGCTTTGTTTTGGACGGCTGAAAAAAAGTGTGCATTTGTTCCATGTCCGGCCTCGGGCCAAAGCGAAATCGCTGTCGATGTGCAGACCTGATGATTATAGATTTTTACCATGTAAACATCCAATCCAATCGCCAGCTACGTCTTTTTTACTTTATGCTTCATACTTACAGGCAATTACATTCACTCCTTCGTCGAGGGGTTGAATTCTTGAGAGCTTGTTTATGTATGAGAAATCCGAGCCTGGCTTTTGTTTATGTGCTGCAGAGGCGTCCTAAACATTTAGCCAGATGTCAGTGATCTGAGCTCGGGGTAGGGAGGTAAAGATTGCTGGAGGGTTGTGGTTTTTTTGGGACGGGTCCTTATGTGTTTCCATAAAGAATAGGGCAATAACAGAAAACACCCATTTCAAATTGTTAGGGATTAAGGCAGAGGAGGAAAATTACCCTCTTCAAATTGTTTGGAAAGCAAAAAAAAAAAATGGGCAAAGCCACTCACTGATGCTCCACAACTCGTCAATCTGACGGTGAATCTGAGAGGACAAACTTCTTCTGTATGCTTGCTACCACTACTGGGGACGAAAGTCACATTAAAACATGATTTATTTGGGCAGCTCTTGAGTTCTGTTAGTCACAATTATGCAGTGTAGCTGAGAATTATGAGAATTATGGCCTACACGGCCTCTCAGCACCCAGTTCAGGCCATAATTCTCATCAAGGCCTACACTGCCTGATGAAAGGCCATGTATTATGAATTATGGCCTACACAGCCTTAAGAGAGGGTGTGTAGGCCATAGTTCTCAGCTACACTCTCTCACACACTATTTAGCCCTGTGATGGCCCGGCGGCCTGTCCAGGGTGTCTCCCTGCCTGCCGCCCAATGACTGCTGGGATAAGCTCCAGCATCCCCACGACCCTGAGTAAAGATAAGTGGATTGGATAATGGATGAATGAATAAATGAATTAATCACAATTGGTATTCAAGATGATCAAGCATGATTTACAGTTTTTTTTCAGATTGAGGTCGACACCATGCTGCCCCCTTCTATTAGTCAAACACCTTAGTTCATAGCTAGTGCGTTCTCCATGTACAGCCGGTTTGGCAAATACGCTGTCAACATGTTTACATGATGCGTGCTGACATCACAACGTGACACGCTGTCATCTGTGGCTTATTATCGTCACTCTCCCCCCAGATATCTTATCTCACTGAGCATCCTTTTTTCAATTACAAAGAAGAAAGAAAAGAAAAAAAAAACAAAGGCTGACATGGGACTAATATGTGAAGACAAACAAAAGTTCTGGTTTGGCTATTCTGGTTCAGCAGATGTTCATGGCATTGGACCGAGCCAGCACAGCATTTGGACAATAAACGCAGCTTATCACTTGAAAGGCAGGATGTTCGAGTTGCAGTAAAAATGGCAAACCTAAATAGATTGTCACTACTGAGGACCAGCCATCCATCACATCATGGTATTACAGTAAAGATGGTGATTATGTGCTGCATTTGGATTCTCTGTTCCACAACTATGACAGCAACTGTGACAAAATATGTCCCGGTTTAGTGTCGGATGTGTGGTAAGTAGGTTACTTTAAAAACAATCAGCAATATTTCAGCCGGTTGTATCTTAAAGGAACAATCTGGGATTTGTCAGGCTACATAAAACCGGAGTATGTTTGCATACATAATTGAAGAGTTTCAGTTTACAGGTTGAAAATAAACATTTTGTGTCTTTCTCAGCTGATTGTAACTGAAAATATGGGTCCGTTTTACTCCAATCTGTACAACTATCACTGATGTAGACAAACCTTTTACAGCATCAGAAAACGTTTGAAACTCGGATTTCGGGAATCAGGAACACTTTGTCATTTCCCGTCATGTACTTGCGCACATGAAATGAAACGAAATATCGTTTCCCCCAGTCCACAGCAGTGCAACACAATGACAAAAACACATATATCCAAAAACTACAAGAACATATATATCCAAACAAGAACACATATATCCAAACTAGAACACAAATATCCAAACTAAGAACACATATATCCAAACTGAGAACACATATATCCAAACTAACAACACATATCCAAACTAACAACACACATATCCAAACTAACAACACATATATCCAAACTAACAAAAATATCCAAACTAACAACACATATATCCAAACTAACAACACATATATCCAAACTAACAAAAATATCCAAACTAACAACACATATATCCAAACTAACAACACAAATATCCAAACTAACAACACATATATCCAAACTAACACAAATATCCAAACTAACAACACATATATCCAAACTATCAACACAAATATCCAAACTAAGAACACATATATACAAACTAGAACACATATATCCAAACTAACAACACATATATCCAAACTAACAACACATATATCCAAACTAACAACACATATATCCAAACTAGAACACAAGTATTCAAACTAGAACACATATATCCAAACTAAGAACACATATATCCAAACTAAGAACACATATATCCAAACTAAACACATATATCCAAACTAAGAACACATATATCCAAACTAAGAACACATATATCCAAACTAAGAACACATATATCCAAACTAAACACATATATCCAAACTAAGAACACATATATCCAACTAAGAACACATACATCCAAACTCAGAAAAAAAAATCACTGTCCAAGAGAACAAACGGAGGATGACTTTCAGAAATGCCAGTCCACAAGAGCTAGCAGTTAGTTTAACCTGCCCCGCTTCCACGTCATGTCAAACCGCCCTTGGTGTTTCCTTCTCGGGCGCAGGTCCGGCAGGGCCATTGTCCCTGGGCCCACCGGACGCAGCAGACCAGGCTCCCTCAGCCAATCCAACGCCAGTTCTCCCAGTCAGACACCTTTGACACACCTCCCTGCACTCCACACAACGTCACTAAAAACAAAGTCAACGCTGGGCGAGGCCGCTGCCAGACCACCCTTGGTGTTATCGTAACTGCCGGTCTGCATGGGCTAGCAGTTAGCTCAGCCTGCCCTGCTTCTGCGTCCTGTCAGACTGCCCTCGGTGTTTCCTCTTTGGGCGCAGCTCCAGGCAGGGCCATTGACCCGGGCCCACAGGACAGAGCAGACCAAGCTCTCCCAGCCAAACCAGCACCACCTCTCCCAGCCATCAAACGAAGACACCGACTTAGATGTAGACATGGACAAAGACACTGCATGGACGGTACTGGGTGGGGCCGCTGCAAATGTAAATTCACGCCGCCATCTAGTTTTAGTTGTTAGATTTAATTCAATTCAATTCAATTCAATTCAATTTTATTGTCATTAAAATCAATGTGCAGGCACATGTTAAAAATGAAATGAGGGCTGTGGCTTCACCAATCAGTGCAAGACAGACACAGACAAACACAGCAAAAAAAATATAAGATATACACACATGAAGAACAAAGCTAAAAATAAGTTAAAAGAGAGCTGGAGTACAAAATATTTAAAAATATCTACAGACATTCAGTGGGTAGCCAGGTTCAGGTGGGCAACAGCTTGTGGAAAGAAGCTGTTTTTGAGCCTGGTAGTGCGGGCTCTGAGGCTCCTGTAGCGCCTCCCAGAGCGCAGGGGGGAGAACAGTCCATGGTTGGGGTGGGTGGGATCTCTGCTGATGCTCAGACCCCTTCGAAGGCAGCGTTTGTGATAAATATGGCTGGGAGCTGCGTACCGGTGATATGCTGGGCCACCTTGACATTTAGTTGTTGCTTAGTGTCAAGTCTTTGTATTTAAAGACCTGTCAATGAACTGAGGAGGGACACAGCCTCCAATCACATGTTTGGTTGTGGGGTGGCCCTTTTGTTTACATTTGAATCAAGGATTGTGCCTTTAATTTATCTTGGCTTCATACAAAGACCATATCAAGTCTTGTACGGCTAGTGCTCAGCAAAACATCCAAACAGCAATAACTTCGATCAAAAGGTATTAACAATGCATACCAAAGAGTGGCAAAGAACGAAAAAAAAAATCCCACATTGAAAAAGAAAACCCACCGGACTGTAATTTAACTTTAATTGAACTTTGATGTCTTAGACATGTTCAGGGGGGATTGTGGTTTTAGCTAATCATTTGCTCTTGTCCGTTTTTGTTTTCCACAGAACCCAACTTTGAAACAGCCCAGACTTTCAGACTTACAACCAGTCACAGAATATGAGGCAATACTGCATGTTTGAGCCACGGTCCAACGGGACGATTTCCTCCATTACCATTCAACTCCTTGAGATAATCTGGCAATGCTTTTTAATATGTCTGCTGGATCAGCTATAGGGAGGTTCTCCAGAGTAATTATAAATACATTGATTTTAGTCACTATTTCTTTTACAAACTGAGGTTATTTTTGGCACGGTGTTACATTTGGTTAGGTGCAATTCTGAAACCACAGTATGAAACACGGTAGAATGACTAAAATAGAAATGGTCCTTATCCTTGGCCATTGGCAACTATTTCCAAAATATAAAGTTTATAGATGTGGCCTTTGGACTCCTTACAAGGGTTTACTCTGGTGAGGCAGTTGACACACCATACAGAGACGCTGCCTTAGGTGCCCTAATCATATCGTCACCTTCATTATTAAAAAATGTGCCTTTAAATGTATTCACGAATTCCAAAAATAACACAAACCACACTGTCACAAACAACAACACAATTTATTTAGCAAATTAAAGGGTCCTCAAAATACACTCCTTCACCAAAAAATGACCCCGTAGGTCGTTTGTACAAACAGTTTATTATGACCTGTAGTTACATTTTAAAGTTAAGCGACCTCTAGCGGTCGTATAAATAACGGCAATCTGGTGTCTCGAGTGCCTCGTCATCATATGACCTTTGACCTTCAGAGGAGAGGAACAAATAACTTATGTGGTCGTATGGGTTGGAGGAATTGTTAAAAGATGACCCCGTTTTTGAAAGCTTTGCATCCTGTCACATCAATGTTTCATTAGCATATCCATTTTTGTAAGACGGATGCAGATGTAACACCACATGACAAGAAATGATTCATTGCTTGAAATTATAATAACAGTCCTCCGTAGTGTTTTATTGGACGCATTTTTTTCTTCATCCACACTACAAAGTGGAAAAAATAATGATAATTTTCATGTCATTCATCACAGAACTCTCTCCTTCCAACACAAGCATATTGCTAAAAGCTTTTAGTGTGTTTCCATAAGCTTCCCACAACTTCCCAAACATTTCCATGCCATCTTTGTTCATGATGTTTTGGGAAAATCCGACCAGAACTTTCTCCTCAGTTGCGTGTGTTGTGATTTGCAGAGTGGATCCAAGCGCAGACACAGACTTGAAGGTAAATAAATGAGATGGCTTTATTAACAAAAGGGAGCACGGAATGGTGGCAGAATAAGAGGGGGGATGGCTGGCAAGAGATGATCCTGGGCACAGGAGAGGAGACAGCGACTAGCAGAGAAAACCAGGTGAACAAAGCACGAGGAGTGATCTCTACATAATTAGAGAGGTCTGAAGCATTGAATTATCAGCTGAAGCTGAGGCAATGCTCTGGCAATGAATGGGTGAAGGCCCAGGGTAGATATGCTGCAGGGGTTGATGAATTTGATGGAAGGCAGGTGTGGATGAGTGGGAGGAAGGACAGGGAAGGAGTGTCAAGTCCACGCCAAGCAGGAATACAGGGAAACATAGGGAAAACTTGGTGGCATGGACCCAGTGGCCATGACAGAGTGTTCGCGATACAGGACAGAAGATGTCGATGTTGACGTGAAAGGTCAGAGAATTTCATCTTTGAGCTCAGATAAAAAGGGAGATTAAAGGGCAACCGGGTAGCATAGCGGTCTATTCCGTTGCCTAGCAACACGGAGATCGCCGGTTCGAATCCCCATGTTACCTCCGGCTCGGTCAGGTGTCCCTACAGACACAGACCTTCGGGGGGAGGGGGGAATAGCGTGATCCTCCCACGCGCTACATCCCCCTCGTGAAACTCCTCACTGTCAGGTGAAAAGAAGCAACTGGCAACTCCACATGTATCGGAGAAGGCATGTGGTAGTCTGCAGCCCTCCTTGGATCAGCAGAGGAGGAATCGAGCAGTGACCAGGACGGCTCAGAAGAATGGGGTAATTGGACGGGTACAATTGGGAAGAAAAACGGGGAGGATCCAAAAAAAAAAAAAGATTAAAAATAACTGAGCATGAATCCAATGTCCATGCATCCATCCATTATCCAAACCGATTATCCTGCTCTTGGAGTCGTGAGGATGCTGGAACCTATTCCAGCAGTCATTGGGTGGCAGGTGGGGAGACACCCTGGACAGGCCGCCAGGCCATGCATAAATACAACATCTTCAATAAATATGATTCAATGCACTATGCATCACTAAATGAATATCCCATTCGTATCCAAGATGTACAACTAGCAGTTAGTTTTGACAGTGGATTTAGAATAAAAGCCAGAAGATTAGGACCGGTGGTGTGTAACGGTCATAATTTTGACATCAACCTTGTAAAATATAAGGTATTTTAGTTTTCTTATACATGTAAAACTTGTAATATTTGATATTTATTTCAATTAAAAATCAAGTTCCATAGGAGTTATTCACATAACTATATATCCAGTGCTGTATTTATATTTCATTAGTCTCTATGTAGTCAGTCCACCTGGTGATAACATGACTTTTCACTGAATTTTGTACTTATTGACTGTGTATGTTGATGTATTTTTTCACGTTTTTTTCCCCTCTAAACTTTGTTCATCGGGTTTTGCAGGAACATACAATTGTCTCATCAGAGCATTTATATAAAGTAAAAAGGTATTCCCTTGATAAAAAAACATCATAAAGTGACAACTGACATATTGCTTCATGTCAGGCCCAATTCCAACTCTGTTAGTTGGGACCGCTTTGCAAGACTTTTTTCCCTGCGCAACTGGCTCAAGGTGGGATGCAAATCTGTTGGTCTGCATGTTATTGACAATTTCGACCTTTTCTGGAATCATAGTGACTACTACAAACACGACGGCCTTCATCCGAACCATGCTGGAGCCCACACGCTCTCTGCAAACATGAACTTTGCCCTCTTGGATGACTGAGAAAAAATGTCCACCACGCTACCACAAGGTAATTGCATCCTCCCACCCACCAAAACCCTGCCTGACTAGTCATTGTTATAAACCTGACATAGCTATCCTTTCCAGTTATGGCAATACAAGTCTGTTATCTTGCATGGATACGATATATTGCTCTGAACCACTCAAGGGGCCTGGCCGCTTCTTTTGACTCTGCCAGTCAGTCAGAGTGTCCTCTGCCCGGGTTAATCCCAGTCAGGATCAGCAGCAGGCAGACTGGATAATCTTCACAATCTGTGAACCATCATGGCACTCGTATAGAAAATATTTTTCATATAAAACCTGCAACAGCAAAGTCCGCCACCAACGCCTCTACATGCACTTTAAAAATGGCACTGCTCAATGTGAGATCTTTAGTTGAGAAGACCTTCCTTGTTTTTTTTTCTCCCTTTTTCTCCCTAATTGTATACAGCCAATTACCCTACTCTTCTGAGCTTTTCCTCTTCCTTGCCTAGCAATCAGTAATGTGCATTTATTTACAAGCCATAGCTGAATAGACTATGGTAAGGAAGGCTAAAAGAAAATCAATAATGCTTGAAAAAAGATGCATAGTAGGGAGGAAAATAGCAGAAATGACGAAGATTAACAAGTTTAAATGCTTAAAACTGTTAAGATGGACTCATTCCACCGCATCATTCATGAATTGCTTGAAATGCAAATGCCAAATTGAATATCATGCTGAAAGAAGCAAGAAAGAGGAATTTCAAAGACAAATAATGTGCAACAGTTGAAGATGAAGAGGTCATCTACATTGCATTTGCATTAAAAATGTTCACTTTTTTTCCTCTGGGCAGGATCATTCCCCAGATAGCATCTGGATGTGGGCCACTTCAGGCAATGATGCAGCACTGATGGCCTTCTTCTGGCCCTCACAAAATGGATGTGAGCCTGAAGTGGCCCACATGTATAACAGCAAATATGGCCCAAATATGCCAAATCAAATGTGGGCCTTTTTTGGCAAAGATGCGGTGCTCTCGGCAACATGTAATCTGGATGTGACCCTGAAGTGGCCCGTGTGGTAAATGGTGAATATGGCCCAAATATCACAAAACAAATATGGGACACCTTTGGCAAATATGTAGCACACGTGACATTACTATGGCTAGGTTCTGGCCCAGATCTGGCAAACAGGAGCGGACCGCCCAAGTGCCATCATTCCTCGCAGTATGTGGGCTGGATGAAAGTGTCGGGTGTGGGACGGGTCCGGGCCACAGCAATTTTATCTGGATCTGATGGCCTTTGTTTTGGATCACCGAGAAGAAATGCTTAAATTGTTGATGATTGTTGATCTTTTTTTTTCTTTTTTTTTTTTTACTAAATGCTTCAAGTAAGATATCGAATCAAAATCTCACGTGTATCACAGTAAAAACTTTGTAAGAAAAAAAAGCATGCCTATAGTGTGCATCAGCCTAATTAACAGTGTGGATTTTGCACACCATCTTTTTTTCTTTTTTTTTTTCCTTGAATGAAGCTGACCCTGTGTATTGTCCCTCGTGCAGTGCACCCTCGGCAGTCTCTCTGGCCCAGCGTAAAAAGCCTGCTCTCTCACTTGTCATTCCAGTGCTAATTCAGGACAGGCTTCACACCGCTAATTACACACCCATTCATCCTCTTCACAGTCTTTCTTTCGTTTTTCACAACACCAGCGGACTGGAATGCTGCGACAGAACCCTCATTATAAAAAGATAGCGGTTTCGAGGACGGCTCTTCAAACAGAAGATGGGTAGCCGCTCTACTCTGAGAGATACAATCGACCTTGGAGTGTCCCCCGCTGGGGGGAAACACTAAAGGCCGAGTTATGCAGCTGAGTGTGGGAAGAAAAGTGTAATAACTTTCACTTGAATGAGTCCACTCTACTGAACACCATGGGTTTGTCATTCACGGGCGTCAGTCTCCCCTTCATTCAGACAAACAGACCTGCAGGGATCTCGGCACTAATGAGACAGTGGGTATTTCCCCGGCTCGGCACAAACTGCTGTGTGTGGAGCCATTCTCCCCCCCGACTCAGAGCCGCATCCAATACATGCTGCTGTTTTTCAAACTGAAAGGGGTCTCACAATTAATGATGCAATTATGCTAATGGAATTTGCGGAGCTGCTCGTTTGCTTCCCCCTCCTACTAAGTATCAATCCTCTTGAAGAATGGGAACAAGCGAAGCAGCATCCCTGCTCCGGATCGCGGCCTGTAGTTTGCCAATGCATTTGGGAGGCTTGGAAAACTTACCCACAGCTTCTCTGAGACTCTCGAGGTACGCAGGGGTTTACTGCAACAACTGCTGCGGAGGCATAAAAAAACCCCTAAAAAACGCAAAGCTTGTTCACTGTTTCTCTAAAATGCTAACATATCGTGTATGACTGACAGCTAAGGGGATATCCATAATACCCCGGTGACTGGAAAAAAAATTGTCTACAAATTGTTCTACAGTGTGCAGCATCACAAAAATATGTTCTACCGCAGCTACACAAGCGAACCACATGCCATCAGCCACACTGGCTAGAAAATGCTTTTTCCTGCTTTTCAAGCTTGATTTAACAATTTCCACCAAAATTAAATGCTATTTTACAACTATTCGACTGAATGATCTGATTAAGTCCATTTTCTTGTCATTCATGGGCATGCTCAGAGGTTGTTTTTTTTTTTTTCTTCCTGCAGACCATATAGGCACATCTTGGCAACCACCACAAAATAACAGCTGAGGAAATAGCTGTTGAAAGGACGTATAGAGCACATATAGAGCACATGATATCTTTTTTTCTCCCTGGTAGTGAATGACCATTTAATGAGAAGACAACTCTAATTGTGCTCGCAGTTGCCATAACAGTGGCTGTTTCATAAACCTGCTGAGACAGAGCTATGTTTTCTTTGGCCCATCTACTATCATGTAATAAAGATTTGATTATTTCTTCACCCCGGTGCATGTTTTTCATTCAGTCTGGGAAACATCACTTGTTCGATCATGTCTGAAGCAAAGCAGAGCCTTAAAAAAAAACAATTCAAACCACCATCTGCAACGGGATCTGCTGGGCCGGTGTGTCAGCATTTACTCATCCTGTAGCGGAGATTGTAAATTCAGCAGAACCAAAACCTGCGTGGTATTGTCTAACGGGCTCCCAGGCAGCTGATATTAGCAGGCCAATTAAACGTAATTTTCACTTTGGCAGCACCGCGCCACATCCTGATTATTGTGTGGATGTACGCCACTGATGTAAATTTCTGGGATTCACAATTATCAAAATTAAACTTGTAAACTTGTAAGATTATGTAAGTGCAAAAAAAAGAGGATAAAATGTCATTATCCATGTAAAAAGCAGCCACCTAAACTTAAAAGCTGTTTGTTTTCATGAGCTCAATTAAACACTTTCCCAAACTGTGTTGCCTCACTTGGAGCAAATGTAGAAGGATGCAGATTTTAAATATTTAAGCAACACCGAGTAAGGAAACGTGCAGGAGATAGCGCCTAGAGCAACAATTACTCACTCTGCAGCCGGCCCTGTTAAACTTAATTCATATGCATGTAGACGGTGTTACTCTAGGGTGGTTGTGTTTTGATTAAAAAGAGAACAGGGGTAATTGGCAGTGGTACACCTGCGAGTCCCAGTATAATCATATTATTTCCCATGCTAAGAGCTTTCCTTTCCTCTGCCTCTCATCTGGGACAGAAAAGTGTTGAAAGGCAGGAAGACAATTTGCGTGATTGTTTTGCTCCTCTGTGCTTTGGCTCACCTGTTTGGGCAAATGATAATTACATAAGCAGTAGAAAAAAAAATCCACATGTGTCAACTCTGCAAAGTTGAATTAAGTGACTGGGCCTTTAAGTAGATTTTAACACACACACTCAAGCAATGCAATGCAATTTATTTGCAAATTGCATTTTAATCGTTGTTACGGCTACTTAAGTCACTATAATAACAATCGCAGAAATTAACTTTTCTTGTTTATTGTTTTCTATATTTCTTTCATTGTAACTTGCATGCATTGCATGCAACTTGATTGATTGATTGATTCTTTCATCGCCCCTTGAGCTGGCTTAGTGCCATGTCTCGTTCCCTTCCACTGACAATCAATGTCACCAAGTACCATATCGAAAACCAGAGAGGGACCTCGCTGCAGGACTTTTAACAATGCCAACCCACACTCTGACAATCAGTCGGCGGAAGAAATGAATACTAACTAACTAACGCCACACAATCCCCATTTGTGTGTGCGAGGAGTTGTAATGGCGGGGGGGAAGTCTGCTGAGGGTACCCAGGAGACTTCCCACCCCAAAAACAATACCACGGCTGGCTGAATGTTTGCTCTTGTCAGTCAGTCACCTGCTACATGACGACAGAGAGGAGCCAGCCAACCACAGCTTGAATGAATTCCTCTCAGTTATGGCAGCGCAGTAGCCATGCAGAATTTATGAGTCATTTTCATGTTCCTGTCACGTGTATAGAATTTAGTCCATTCCTGAAGGAGTGATATCTCTCATTGGAGAATACAACAATACTCTAGGTAATCTATGGAAGACTTCTTATCATCAATTTTATTAGAAGGTGTTGATATCCAAAGCAAAAATTTTTTTCTTTTTAATGTAGTAACAAGTATGTTAGATCAACATGTAAGAATGTTACTACGCCTCTTGCGATAATGTTTTGGAATTCCACTGTAGAACATATCAACTGGAAAAATGTCTGGAATCGATGTAATAAATACTGTGTAACTAATAAGGTCAAAGAAGTTTCAATACTGTGTAACTAATAAGGTCAAAGAAGTTTCAATACTGTGTAACTAATAAGGTCAAAGAAGTTTCAATACTGTGTAACTAATAAGGTCAAAGAAGTTTCAATACTGTGTAACTAATAAGGTCAAAGAAGATTCAAGATGATCCATAGAGTTTACCCAGTGAAAAGTTTTATTGCAAGTAGATTTAAAATAGACTTGACATTGATGATAAATGTGTATTCTGTGAAAATGACTTTAAATCTCTAAGCCACCTTTTCTGCAACTGCCCATGTTAGTAAATTTTGGACAGATTTATCAAATTCTATTCTTAGGAAAACCTCTTTCAATCTTACCTTTCAGTTGCAAGATATCCTGCTTCTATTTAACCCGCAAATAAAAGACCCCAACATGATGTTTGTTGTAAAATTATTAATTATTCTTGGCATTCTTTGATCATAGGATGAAATGGAATGGGGGGGGGAAATCCAAACTAAGTTTATTCTTGATACATATGCAAAACTACATCAAGACCATTCATTTATGTAAAAACAAAAAAAGCAATTTAACATTTGAATAATTGATTGTACCCCTGTGTTCAGTGTTAAGTTTATGTACATTTATTGTATTCTTATTGTAATGTATGTTTGTTCTTTGTCATTAAAAAAAAAAAACTCGAAGGACCCCCGCAAAAAAAAAAAAGAAAAGATGGCAGAGCAGTTTAGCAGCCCCCCCCTGGCCGCTACATTGCGCCATAGAAGCACATTATGAGACGGGGATACAAAAGCAAACCAAATGCTCTTTAACACCCTTGAGTTCTGTTTGGGTCAAAATGACCCGTTTGAAATGACAACTACTAATCATAAACGGTGCTCATATTAGTTAAAATTAATAGTAAGTGAGATAAGGATAAGACATATTGGCCATTTGTGGATAAATATTACAATTGTATCGCTATAAAATTCAAAGGTGTCTTGGGTCAATATGACCGGTGAACAATACATCCACTGCTAATTAGTGAACAGAACATGAGGATTAACACTTATGTAACTTGCTTGTATCCCAGATAGCATCCAGATGTGGGCCACTTCAGGCAATGATGCGGCCAACACACAGTGGTTAGCGTGGTCGCCTCACAGAAAGAAGGTCCAGGGTTCTAGCCCCAGGGTAGTGCAACCTTGGGGCCCATATAGCGTCTGGATATGGGCCACTTCAGGCAATGATGCGGCACTTCTGGCCCTGAAAAAATGCAAGTGAGCCTGAAGTGGCCCACATGTATAATGGCAAATATGGCCCAAATATGCCAAATCAAATGTGGGCCTTTTTTGGCAAGGCCATAGCTGAATAGACTATGGTACGAAGCAAAAATAATCCAATCTGTCTTAAAAAAATCAATAATGCTTGAAAAAAGATGCAACGTACTAGGAGGGAAATAGCAGAAATGATGAAGATTAACAAGTTTAAATGCTTAAAACTGCCAAGATGGACTCATTCCACCGCATCATTCATGAATTGCCTGAAATGCAAATGCCAAATTGAATATCATGCTGAAAGAAGCAAGAAAGAGGAATTTCAAACACAAATATTGTGCAACAGTTGAAGACGAAGAGTTCATCTACATTACATTTGCATTAAAAATGTTAAATTTTTTTCTCTGGGCAGGATCACTCCCCAGATAGCATCCGGATGTAGGCTACTTCAGGCAATGATGCAGCACTGATGGCCTTCTTCTGGCCCTGACAAAATGGATGTGAGCCTGAAGTGGCCCACATGTAGAATAGCAAATATGGCCCAAATATGCCAAATCAAATGTGGGCCTTTTTTGGCCTTTTTTACATGTTGCTCTCGGCAATATGTAATCTGGATGTGACCCTGAAGTGGCCCGTGTGGTAAATGGTGAATATGGCCCAAATATCATAATACAAATATGGGCCACCTTTGGCAAATATGTGGCACATGCAGCATTGCTATGGCTTGGTTCTGGCCCAGATCTGGCAAACAGGAGTGGACCGCCTAAGTGCCATCATTCCACGCGGTATGTGGGCTGGATAAAAGTGTCGGGTGTGGGACGGGTCCGGGCCACAGCAATTTTGCTATCTGGGATGAATGCCTTGTTTCCACTATACCATAAAAAGTAAAAGCATATAGTCTCTGCAGTGCTGCTACTGTAATTCTGATGGAGGGAACCATGATCGTGGACATAGAATTGCACATTTACCAGTACTTAATGGCTCGTCACCCTGAGCCAAAATAAATATCAAAAAGTCTGCACTTTTTAAAAAAAAATTTAGCCAGTTTCTCGAAGTGCAAGATATAAAATCAATCAGAGAACACGTTCTTTTTCATGTTGAAAGCGTAGTTAATGAAAGAAAAACAGCTATGCCCATATGATAAACAGCATGGTATTTGTATAAGTGGACTACAGCAGTGTACAGCACATTGCAGAGAGTGTTCTTGACATTCAGACCTCACAAGTTCTCTTCTTTCCCTGAAAGTATGACTGCACTTTTTTTTTTATTAAAAGTGGAAAATGTAACACAGCACTTGCCAGACGATTAATTTTGTCACTGAAATACAGAATATTCCTGGTTCCAGCCCTGCACATATGGGGAACTAACAAAAAAATGCAAGTTTTTCTGTAATTATTTATATCTGTATGGTTTATTATTTCTCTCTTTTGGTAGGATTTTGCCAGAGTGACCTCACAAGCAAAAAAACTGTCTGCATGACAGAGAGTCTATTTTTCTCGGTTTGACGTGGAAAGGTGATGTCAAATCACAAGGAATCAGTCAAATCATGGGCTTTTTCCTCGCAGTCCACTTTTTGCACTGTGATATACGTATGTAGTTATATTGACATAGAAATTATAAAATGTAAGTTTCCTATGACTAAAAGAATCTCAAGGCCGCATGACCAAGGTAGGAAACAACTTATGGGGAAAACAAATCAATCAATCAATCAGTCAATCAATCATTCAATCAATCAATCAATCAATCAATCAAATCTTATTCTATTCAGACACATAGGTCCATTAGAAAAAATACAAAACTACAACACAGGACAACATAAAAATATAGCTAACAGCAGTTCACAAGTCCACAATGATTAAAACCTATACAGATATTTAGCTTTATATACAGCTTTATAATTGTATAAGGACTTTTTATACAATTATAAAGCTGAGTTGTGATCATTCTGAGTATTGTGTGACTGTGATTATTTGTGAGACTAATTTGAGAGACTATTGTATTTATGTGATTTTGTGATTATTTCTGAGATTATTGTGATTTTAATAATTATATTGTGGTTCTTTTTTATATGGTTGTTTGTTTTGATTTGTCGAGTTTGGTGTAGAGGATTTGTATCCTGTGCCAGAAAATGTTTCATTCATTTTCATTAAATTTCATTAAAACAATTTCATTTCATTAAATATTTGTTCCAATGTTTCTAGAAACAAGAGGAGTACCCTGTGTCACTTTGTGTAGGCTCAGTTAACAGCATTATAATTATATTCTTGGAATCAATTAATTGACACATAAATTTGTACATAAAATTCCTCAACACAGCATGAAAAGTTGGAACATTACTAGTCACAAACATAAGACTTGCACTTGTCCATCTTGGAAGCTTGAGCAAGATTCTGCACGCATCATTACTTGCTACCTGCAGCTTTTTAGTTTTTACATTTTTGCAGATTTTCATTTTAAAAGCCAATGGGCTGATTAAACGTCCCAGCACTTGATGTTAATATACATAAATATATTTGTGCATACATCTAAATCCTTAACCTTGTTAGTTGAATCCCCCCTCTCCCAACACCCACACCCACACACATTCTGCCTTTAAATATGTTTGCAACTTGAAGTAAACACTGTCTTTACTCTTTAAGGAATATTTGTTTTACGATAATCTCCTTCCACTTTTAAAGCTCCACCATGAACACAAATCCAAATCTTTTTTCTTTCTTTTTTTTTGCCCAGTTACTTGCAAATAATAAATAAAACAAAACAATTTAAACTTCAAAATACATCTTGAAATGTCACGGGGTCAGTTGTGATTTTAAAATCCCCGTCAACCAGTTTGAGAGTGAAAACACCTTTACAATCCAAGAAAACAAGTAAAACAAGAGCAAATATGGTGCATAGATACTAGATAGATAGATAGATAGATAGATAGATAGATAGATAGATAGATAGATAGATAGATAGATAGATAGATAGATAGATAGATAGATAGATAGATAGATAGAGTGAATATGACATAACTAAGTTCCTCTGGAAGTTGAGTAAATGACTAAGTCCCTTATTAATTTGACTACTAATTAACTACATGACTAAGTTCTCTCATGTTGGGATCCCTGAAACCAAGACATTCACCGTACGCTGATAATTACTACTTTTATGGCATCTCTATTTATCCATATGAAGTGCGTTGAATCAAATACTGAAAAAAGAGGGAAAAAAGACACCTATGTTCCTCTGCATTCAGCTGTTGATATGTGCAGGGCACGTGTCATTTCTTGAATGGATCATTTAAACATTTTACCAGAATTTGTAATGACTCGTTGCTTTTATTTTTGTTAGATTTCTCTGATTTTGTTTCTGTTCTCGCTACAGTGAAGTCATACAAGCGTCACATCCCGTAACGAGTCTTGGCCCACTGTATTTATTTAATCAGGCACCAGAAGCCTTCATCGGTTTCCATTCATCATTATGTGTTTACAGAGTAGGCCGTGCTGGAAACCCGAGCTGCACGGCCCGAATCAGGACGGTGGCTTTGTTTTCCAGTTGTAAGATTTGGGAATGCTACTGTCACAGTCTCCTACTGAGGGCATTTTGTGTTTCCCCATTCAAAAGAAAACATTTTCCACCTAGCTGCTGATTGGTCTCGGGGTGGATTGGATTTTGTCATGTACATGGAAGAATCTGAACCAATTAGATAATTGAATGGAAACTCTATTTGATTGTGGATGGAAGACTCTGGTCTCCCATTAAGGCTGTTAGTCTCATTAGCCTTTCATCAGAAGCATTTCATCCTAGCATCTCCACTGCCTCTCACTGTAAGGAATATGTTTAACACACGCACACGTGCACACACACATACGCACACACACATGCACACATACTCGTTCTCTATTTTGCTCTCTCTCACACACTCACACACACACACACACACACACACACACACACACACACACACACACACACACACACACACACACACACACACACACACAGTAGCTCCATTCTCGGCTGCAACAGAATCACACATTTAGAAATGTATGCATGCCCTTTTCAGTCAATGGCTTCCCTTTTTCACATTCTCATCCTAATGGGGGGGGGGGGGCACCTAATTTGCATTTCAGTGGCAGCTCTAGTGGAAGCCCAAGAAGGTGCCTTCGAAGACCTTGCCCAAGGCTTCTTTTCGCTTGCGGTCCACTATTTGACAGATGAAACATTGGTCATTCCCCAAATCATTCCCCCTTTTCCATGGTGAGGAAGTACAGGGGGCTCCTGCAAACTGCTGAGTTGCCGAGTGAGCCGCCTGTCTCCAGCTCTCGTATGGCTTCATACTGAACCACATATAGTCCCAATGAGCTACAGCAGAGGAATGATGCCTGTCTGCGAGGCTGCGATGAGGTTGTAACCCTGGTCCATGGGGGGACACAACTTGGTGCCTGCTCGTCATCGAGACAGAACAAGACAGAAGAAACATGCTACATAGCTAGCCAGATCGGTCTGATCATAAGCCAGGGTAAAACAGGCAATTTTTTAACCCCCCTTTTTCCGCCCTTTTCTCCTCAATTGTACTTGGCTAATTACCCATGTCTTCCGTCCCGGTCGCTGCTCCACCCCCTCTGTCAATCCGGGGAGGGCTGCAGACTACCACATGCCTCCTCTGATACATGTGGAGTCACCAGCCGCTTCTTTTCACCTGACAGTGAGGAGTTTCACCAGGGGGACGTAGCGCATGGGAGGATCACGCTATTTCCCCCAGTCGCCTCGCCTCCCCCCCCCTCTGAACAGGCAGGAGGCGCTAGTGCAGCGATCAGGACATATATCCACATCCAGCTTCCCACCTGCAGACACGGCCAATTGTTGGGTTTTTTTGTTGTTTGTTTGTTTTGGGGTTTTTTTTGGGGGGGGTTGTATCTTTCCCCCTTTTTCTCCCCAATTGTACTTGGCCAATTACCCCACTCTACCGAGCCGTCCCAACCGCTGCTCCACCCCCTCTGTCAATCCAGGGAGGGCTGCAGACTACCACGTCTCCTCCGATACATGTGGAGTCACCAGCCGCTTCTTTTCACCTGACAGTAAGCGCATGGGAGGATCACGCGATCCCCCCCCCCAGTTCCCCCTCCCCCCCAAACAGGCGGCCTGATCGACCAGAGGAGGCGCTAGTGTGGCGACCAAGACACATACCCATATCCAGCTTCCCACCCACAGACACCGCCAATTATGTCTGTACGGACGCCCGACCAAGCCAGAGGCAACATGGGGATTTGAACCGCCGATCCTTGTATTGGTAGGCAATGGACTAGACTGCCATGCTACCCGGACATAAACACGCAACTCATCATTGCACAAAAGGTGGCTTTTATAGTCTGTATTTTGCAGTAAATGCATAAGATGGATGGGTGTTTTCAAATATCTCGATGTAAATCCATTGTACTGGTATCAAGGAGCACTGACAGTCATTAAGCCACCTCATATATGGAAATAAAGTTCACCTTCAAAGATCCTCTCCCACATTAGTACGCCTTATCACCTTGTCTCCAGAGTGACAGTACATCACCTTCTTGGCCTTTTGCAACATCGCCTCCTCATTAATGATAAATTACGACATTTCAGTCAAGTCTCCGACAACAGAATGTCAACCTGGGAGTTGTAACTTGGGCTATTATTCTCCCAAACTGAATAAATATGAAGGGAGGGCAGTGTGATGAGAAAAGGCAGAGGAGTGTCTGGGTGTGATTTAATGACCCGAGTGATTTATAGCAGAGGATAACCCCCTGCTTAGCACTGTGCGGGTGGCGTGTCAGAGGACAGCTCACAAAAATGCCCTTTCCACCGTTCCCCCCTTCTGTACTTAGGGCAAACACCACGCCACACCTCAACGTCGTAAATTTCAGACAAGCAGAGAGGCCTGAAATTTAGCCAAGTGTGTGTTTGAAAGGAAGGTTCGCTTGTTTGAGCAATGCTTTAACGGGCCAAGCTGAGGGTGACATGTAGCAGGCTTTCCTGCTCGAGGCACAAAAGGCCTTCAGTTGCTCGGCCATAAAAGAAGAAGTGTAACGAGATGGGGAGAACTAGGAAGGTGGTGGGGAAAGAGAAGGAAAAGAATGAGGATATGGGTTGCGGGGTCAGTCCATGTGGGTCCTGTCCAGCTGAGCACAGCACTACTTCGACAAGTCAAAGGCAAGCCTGTGTGGGATACGTGCTCACCAATCCATTACAGGGGGGGCGTCCGGGTGGCCTTGCGGTCTTTTCCGTTGCCTACCATCACGTGAATCACTGGTTCGAATCCCCGTGTTACCTTCAGCTTGGCTAGGTGTCCCCAAAAAAATCCCCCCCCAAAAAAATCCATTAATGTAACATTAAGATGTTGTGTCGTGTATAGTATAGCTGCTGTGGTGGCTTATCTAAACACACTGTGTGATTCAGACTTCACTGAAGACTTGATATATGGGAAACACCTTGCCAGCTCTTAAAGACAGAATCCAGGAAAAACGTCGACAGAAAGAAAGTGTTTGAATATTAAAGTTTATATTTTCCTCAAGTAATAGCAGGCAAGTTTACCATTTCCGGGGCATCCAGGTAGCATAGCGGTCTATTCCGTCGCCTACCAACACGGGGATCACCGGTTCAAATCCCCGTGTTACTTCCAGCTTGGTCAGGCGTCCCTACAGACACAATTGGCCGTGTCTGCGGGTGGGAAGCCGGATGTGGGTATGTGTCCTGGTTGCTGCACTAGCGCCTCCTCTTGTCGGTTGGGGCACCTGTTCAGGGGGGGAGGGGGAACTGGGGGGATACCGTGATCCTCCTACGTGCTACGTCCCCCTGGTGAAACTCCTCACTGTCAGGTGAAAAGAAGCAGCTGGCGACTCCACATGTATCGGAGGAGGCATGTGGTAGTCTGCAGCCCTCCCTGGATCGGCAGAGGGGATGGAGCAGCGACCGGAACGGCTCGGAAGAGTGAGGTAATTAGTCAGATACAATTGGGAAGAAAAAGGGGAAAAATCCCCCCCCCCCAACAAAATAAAAGTCCGCCATTTCCATAGGATGGAGTAAACATGGGCCTTGTTCATACCTGACAGTGAAATGCATGCCGGGTGATCAGTTCATAACCAGAGAGCTGAAAATACAGGTGTGAACATGTTAAAGATGGATTGAGAATCTGATCCCCTTAACAGATGCGTCTGACCACACTGAAGCATTTCCTAACCACATAGGGCGGCATTATTCAAGCGAGAAAGTGAAATTACTACATATACTACGTTTGCGTGCCATTAAAAGTATGACTCAGCTCATACTCAAAACATTTGCAAAAAAGGACATTTCCTGATGGACACTAGCCTGCTGTTTTGAGCATACTCATGGAAACGTTGTGGAAGTGATGTCCGCAGTTCTTTGTAAATTTAGCGGGAAAGCTAAATCCAGATGCATGTTGAAACACATTTTGAGCTGCACGTGTAAGATTATTTTTTCGGCATTTTTATTCATTTAATTTTTTGTTGGGTTTTTTTTTCCCCTCCCCTTTTTTCTCCTCAATTGTACTTCGCCAATTACCCCCCTCTTCCGGCCTCCCCGGTCACTGCTCTACCCCCTCTGCCAAGCTGGAGAGGGCTGCAGACTACCACATGCCTCCTCCGATATATGTGGAGTCGCCAGCTGCTTCTTTTCACCTGACAGCTAGGAGTTTCACCAGGGGGACGCAGCGCGTGGGAGGATCACTCTATTCCCCCCAGCCCCCCCCCCCTGAACAGGCACCCCGACCGTCCAGAGGAGGTGCTAGTGCAGCGGCCAGGACACACACCCACACCCGGCTTCCCACCTGCAGACACGGCCAATTGTGTCTGTAGGGACGCCCGACCAAGCCGGAGGTAACACGGGGATTCGAACCGGTGATCCCCATGTTGTTAGGCAACAGAATAGACTGCTACACTACCCAGACTTCTGCTTTTTATTTTAACAGTGCCAGTAGAGAGAGACAGGAAAGCGAGAGAGGGGATGACATGCAGCAGAGGGCCCGGGCTGGATTCGAACCCAGGCCACTGCAGCAAGGGCTCAGCCTTATGTGGTGCGCGCTTCACCAGAGCGCCCCTTTGATAGGCATGTTGATACCAGGTGTGAACAGAATCCCCCTTGGACACAATCTGGATATATCTGGATACAAGAATGCAGGTCAAAACAGGGCCATAGTTACACCTGTTCTTGAAGACAGGAACCCCCCCCCCTCACATTTTCTCAAATGTATACATCTGTCATGGGAGACTAATGACATTCCCAGACACAGCATGATTACATAGCATGATAATGATTCCTGAAGACTGTGCCGTACCCCAGTACTTGTTAGGAAATTTATTTTACAGCAGGGGAAGCCTGACAAAGATGTTAACAGAATCTCGACCATCTGCCTCATGATGGCTACCACCGTGCATTCCATGCTGTTAAGCCAGCCATGTTTGGGCAGAGTCTCGCTGTGCTAGCAACTGTCATCTAAATCAATAAGGAGGAAAAGAGGTTAAACCTGAACATAGACACACATACACACAGGAAGCCATACCCATGCAGTATCTGTACACGAGGATAACAAACATTTTAGATAGTTGCATGCTCACATACACCAGCAGGCACGAACGTTCATTTGGCACATAGACATCGGTTGATCCATGCCACTTCACAATGCAATCCATCACTCAACACACAATTACTCAAGTTTGGTGATTAATGAGCTTTTCAGCACACTTGACACCCCCGTTGCTATAATCAAGCCTTTGCCTATCTGGAGTAACATTAGATTCTAAAACAACGCAGAAATATTGCCCCAAGTATTTTGCTGGAGTGTTTTCATATGCTGTAAGCCTCTGGCTGGCTGCGTGGGCTTCTTTCAATATCTTTGAATTTGTCTGTAATTCATTTATTGTTCCTATTATTCCAGCCTCAAGGCGACTGGGCTTACAGCAGAAAGCTAAAATTTAAAGAATATATTGAAATAGAAGCACCCCTTTAGAAGTTTTCCAGTGTGTACTCTGCAGCGGGTTTCTAAAGCAAACACAGGCAGCTTTCCTGTGGGGGCTCCATGCCAAACGCAGAATCAGGACCTGAGATGCAGTAGGGTTTTTTGTGTTGCAGCGAAGATGTCAGATTCAAACCGAGGAGGAAATCAGCAGCAGCTGCGGCAGTACGAAAAGAGAAGGGCACACCCCTCTTGCATGACTAGCACTGAAAACATGGTCAGCCCCCACAGCGTCCATGGATACTAGTACGGTAAACCAGTAGGCACACTGCAAAGGGCGTTGGAGCATTGTGGATGAATGCTGGAAACGAACCACCTGACTAGTTATGCCTCCTCTGTTATCTCCCCTCCCAGCCTCCTAAGACATATTATGGGTAAGAGAAAGTGTCACATGAATCTTGAAGCTGTTTTGAGTAGTTTGTGATTTTTGTTGACTTTGGGATTTTTGTTTGGCCGGAAAATGACTTCATTTTGTGCAAGCATTGCCTCAAATATCTGGATCTGCTCTCTGGTGGCTGGTGTATTTGTTTTGAAGAGAGGAGTGAGATGTAGTGGTGTTTTGGAAAACAGCTGTTTACAAGATACAGTTTACAAGATACTGTTTACAGAGATAATGTCCGTCCATCCGTTATCCAAGCCGCTTATCCCAATTGGGGTCGCAGGGATGCTGGAGCCTATCCCAGCAGTCATTGGGCGGCAGACGGGGAAACACCCTGGAGAGGCCACCAGGCCATCACAGGGCCGACACATTCACCGCTAGGGACAATTTAGCACGGCCGATTCACTTTACCTACATGTCTTTGGACTGTGGGAAGAAATCGAAGCACCCAGAGGAAACCCACGTAGACACGGGGAGAACATGCAAACTCGACACAGAGGATGACCTGGGATGACCCCCCCCCCTCCCCAGATAGCAAAAATTACTGTGGCCCGGATCTGTCCCGCACCTGACACTTTATCCAGCCCACATACCGTGTGGAACGATGGCACTTGGGCAGTCCACTTGTTTGCCAGATCTGGGCCAGAACCAAGCCATAGCAATGCCACATGTGCCACATATTTGCCAAAGGTGGCCCATATTTGTTTTGTGATATTTGGGCCATATTCACCATTCACCACACGGGCCACTTCAGGGTCACATCCAGATTACATGTTGCCGAGAGCCCCACATCTTTGCCAAAAAAGGCCCACATTTGATTTGGCATATTTGGGCCATATTTGCTATTATACATGTGGGCCACTTCGGGCTCATATCCATTTTGTCAGGGCCATCAGTGCCGCATCATTGCCTGAATTGACCCATATCCAGATGCTATCTGGGCCCCAAGGTTGCACTACCCCGGGGCTAGAACCCTGGACCTTCTTGCTGTGAGGCGACCACGCTAACCACTGTGCCACCGTGCCACCCAGACATAATGTAATGTACATATCTCTAATTGTGCCTGTGCATCCTGCCTGAGTGATTTAAAAGGTTGCCTCAGATTTAATGGGGAATCCCACCCAGAAACAAGCATTTTTAATCATTGTCACATTCTTGGGGTAGCATGGCTCAGGAGGTAGAGTGGGTTGTCTAGTACTTGGAAGGTCGTTGATTCAATCCCTGGCTCCTGCAGAGAGCGTCAACATGTACTTGAGCAAGGCACTGAACCCCTAACTTCTACTGATGCCATGCATGGTTGGCACCTTGCATGGCAGCCTCTGCCATCAGTGTATGATTGTGAGGCATGCACTGTGAGTGGTTGGTAGACTAGAAAAGCGCTATATAAAATGCAGTCCAGTCCATTTATTCTCACTGATGGTCTCATTTGCTAATGTCAGTCAAACAGAGGTATCAAAATTAAACAGAGGCTGATAAATAATCAGTGGAAAACTCCTCCTCACATCATATCAACTATTTAATGGGGCTTGTCTCATGTCTGCATCACAACGGCAGGTTAGGGAACAGGGTCCAGTGATTGCTCCATGGTGGCCAACGTACATGTCTCTGAGCCGCCATGTCTCATTAATTTCGAGGGTACAAAAAAGAAAAGGCCAGACTTCAACCCCAAGGTGCTCAAGTGGAGCAGTTCAGTGGCTGACCGTTAAATAACAGCACCACATAATTTCACAGGTGTGAAGGAATTTTGTAGGTGTGAGTTTGGGTACGAGGGTAACCCCCCCCCCCATACTCTCTCAAAGTCAGAACTTAATTCGCTTTTAGACAACACGTATCTAGATTATTTCAGAGGTTTAACACATTTCCTTTGAATAAACATAGATATTGAGACAGAACAACTGTTTTGGGGTGCAGTAGCATAACATCTCAAAATACGGCCTTTCTCATGAGTGATCGAATCCAGCTGTCGCAATTAGAAAAAGAAAGGAACCGAACCACGGGAAGTGCTCCTTTACATTTATGGCCCCCATCAACTTCCCCAAATCATCCCACCACTCCCTTGATCTTATGTGGTCATACCAATCATAAAGAGCCCCTAGCTTGACCTTCTCAGACTCATATAGTCCCCATGATTTACTCTTGACATTGCACATGTGAAGCTGAAGAAATTACCCCTGCCTCTACACCAGAGCAGAATTTTTAGACCAAATTAAAAGAACAGACGAAAGTCTTATTCATCTGTTTAATGACAAATGTCTTTGAATTGTCAATGGACAGTGTCTCTGTGCAGGCCTGAATCCCCCCTAGTGGAGAACAACAGAAGTGCACCATTAATCTGGAAAACAAATCATGCGTTTCAGCTGCTGTTGGCAAATATCACGTGTGTGTGTGTGTGTGTGTGTGTGTGTGTGTGTGTGTGTGTGTGTGTGTATAAGTGTGTGTGTGTTTTTGTTGGGTGATTCGTTCCAGTGTGCCTTTCATGAAATGGATGCACCCTTGATAACCTATGTGTGTGGTTTTCACTAAACCAGACGCAAAAGTGCTTCAAGGCATTAAAAGAAATAAATCCCTGTCCTCATGAGAAGTAGCCCATGAATGATACTGGGTTTTTATACACTTCATCAAATGCTCGTTTTCCTGATGAATTTTGCAGTTTTACTGTTTGGAAATTAGCCAAGCTGTGGTCTGTACAGTGTACTTTTTGGTCCATTTATGGCATCGCTGAAGTTAAAATCAGAATAAAGCTTTATATTATTAAGTTTGGTAAAGAGCATCAATTAGTTAGTTTAGCTATTCGAGTATTTCCAGAGAATAAACTGTCAGACAGCTGGAGTAAGACAGCATTTGGAGCCCTTGTGAAAATGATACCTCTGAGTAATTGCCAAAATATTGGGGGGAAAAAAGCAAAATGTATTGGTGTACATTATACATAACACAAAAATATCCGGAAAATGAATTGTGCATGATACTGCGAGAATAATCACGTTACTCAAGAGGGGGAACACAATACGATTAGGAGACTTTAACATGTTAAACAGATTTCTAAACGCTTGGATCAATGAAAATTATATTTACCATTAAGTAATTGACCTGAACATCGATTCACCAAATACGCTAAACAAATTACCATTGAAGACAATGTAGTATAAATGACCCCGGGCAGAGATTCACTTCAAATGGAGAATCTGTCACCCAGGGGCAATTCTGCAAGGAAAAAAAAGATCTAATATTACAGATTTACACTGATGCCACACTACAATAGTCTAATGCCTGTCTTTTATGACCCTGTAAATGTCAAATTAAAGGAATATAAATCACCTTGATTTACCTTGATTGACAGTATATGGGGTCTGTGATACTATACAATTTGTCATTTCATCTTATGTAACTATGTACACAAAAGAAATGAAATTCCATTTCCCTCCAGCCCACAGCAGTGCAATCCAAAAACCTCCAAAAACAACACCACCAAAAAACATACAAAAACAGAGAACAAAGCAAAAAAAAAACAAAAAAAACACACAAATAGCCAAACACACAGTCCATCAAGTCCAAAAACTCCGCCGTCCAGAGAACGAACACCAGTCAGGATGACTATCCGAACTGCCGGTCTGCATGGGCTAGCAGTTAGCTTGGCCTGCCCGCTTCTGTGTCCTGTCAGCAGTTAGCTTAGCCTGTCCCCGCTTCCACATCCTGTCAGCAGTTAGCTTAGCCTGCCCCTTTTCCGCATCCTGTCAGACCACCCCGTGACTGAAAAGGAAACATCGAGGGCGGTCTGACAGGACACGGAAGCCGGGCGGGCTAAGCTAACTGCTAGCCCCTGCAGACCAGCAGTCATCCTGACTGGCGTTTGTTCTCTGGACGGTGGAGTTTTTGGTTGTTGACTATTTGTTTTGTTTTGTTTTGTTTGTTTTTTGGGGGGGGTCCTTTTTTTTGTTTTATTTTGTTCTCTCTTTATTTTGTATCTTTTTGGTGGTGTTGTTTTTGGATATGTGTTTTTGTCTTGTGTTGCACTGCTATGGGCTGCATGGGGGAAACGGAATTTCGTTTCTTTTGTGTACGCAGTACATAAGAGGACATGCCAAATAAATTGTTCCTGATTATAGCAGTAGTCTCCAAACAAAACTTTATTGCTCCTTGCTAAAAGACTGCTCTTAATCCTAGAAAAGAGAATCAAGTCAATGTATATTTATATACCTAAATAAAAAGAGATCATTTAGCCTTCAGGGAGACAGAAAATGCTCTCTATACATTTGGCAGTCAACCTAGAGGACACTATATTCATTTTAAACAAAGGACACATGAGCTTGTTGATGGCAAAGGACACTATAAATCATTTTAAAAGCAATGGTGCATCCCATTGTGAGCCTCAATTCATCTAAATTCCTATATCCCAAGGGTTAATTGAAGGGGCTCAGACTCAAACTACATTAAAATACTTTCCCTTGCATGTGTTTAAGGAATCACACAACTTTTTTCGCCTTTGCTTCCATTCCCCTGCAACGGAGTTGAAGCGGTGACCTAATGGGTTCATGTGAATTCTGCGTGATGTGTGTTTATGTCCTAGCGTGTCTCGCTCATCGGAGAGGAGGCCGTGATGTATTGGGAGCAGTCAGACAGTCCCACAGTCAGAGAGGCCAGAGACTCCAACCTGACAGTGTGTGTTGAAAGGCATAATCCTTGTTTCCACCATGTACCAATCCATCATGTTGTAATCGTCCATAATACTATAATCTCACCCCCTTTGCCTGCCTCTCTCTCGCTCTCCCTCTTTCTCTCTCTCTCACTCTCTTGCTCCCTCGCTCTTTCTCTTGCTCTCTCGTGCTCTCTCTTGCTCCCTCTTTCATTCTCTCTAGCACTATTTCTCTCACTTTCTCTCTCTTGCTCTTTTTCTCTATCTCTCTCTTGCTCTCTCACTCTCTTTTGCTCTCTCTTGCTCTCTTGCTTTCTCTCTCGCTTGCTCTTTCTTTCACTTTCTCTTGCCCCCACTCTCTTGCTCTCTCACACAAACACACACACACACACACACACACACACACACACACACACACACACACACACACGTTTGTGCACACGACTGAGATGTAATAAGGCAGTATTGCATTATATGCATTGCAAAATACAGTCAGCAGGATCATTGTTGTGCTGACATCTACACCAATAAGCCAGGATCACAGCTTTACAAACCGTGGACACGATCACCGCCGCCTTGCATCATGCCATGTGTGTGCAATTATGCAGTCTGTGTAGAGTGTAAATGGGGAAGCGTTTGAATTGAGCCATCCCAATCAGTCTTGGTTCATCAAATATGCCATCTGTGAAAAGACAGCATGTTTAAAGTCTGGACGGCAACCAAAATGTTGTTCCTTCACAATGCACACAGTTGTTTCTGATCTAAAACCTCTTTGGTTTAGCTTGAAGCTGTTGGAAACTGGTTTCTTAACAGCGTATTGAGAAAGACGTTTGAATGGCACTGATTCTTGGGAGTTTCTGCTTCACCATTCTGGGGTTTTTTTTGTATTGTAGCATTATTATGTATACATATTGTACTTAACCCTGAACATCTCAGCTGCACTTATTATCGTGTTGTGATATGATATGATATATATGTTATAATATGATATGATATGGCCTCATGAAGTTAACTTGTTTCTCTCTGGTAAGGGACAGGACAAGCTAACAAACGAACGAACGATTGATCAATAGATCGATCTATCTGTCCTGGCCCCACAGTGGTGGAATGAACTCCCCACTGATGTCAGGACAGCAGAGTCACTGCTCATCTTTCGGCGCAAGTTGAAAACTCACCTCAAGAACTACTACCCCGTTACTTTCTCTTAGCACTTATTGTATTCACTCATTTAAAAAAAAAACTTTCTTGCGCTTACTTTAGCACTGGTTTTGTTCTTAGATGCTTGTTCAGAGAGAAGATGCATTTATGACCTCTGATGACTAGTAGTTCTCCTGATTTCCTACGTTAAATGCACTTATTGTAAGTCGTTTTGGATAAAAGCATCGGCTAAATGACTGCTATGTAATGTAATACATAGATAGATAGATAGATAGATAGATAGATAGATAGATAGATAGATAGATAGATAGATAGATAGATAGATAGATAGATAGATAGATAGATCGATAGATCGATAGATCGATAGATAGACAGACAGACACCTTGGCTGACATATTTTACTCAAAAATACCGCCCCCCCCCTACATTTTCATGGAAAATAGTCTCCATAATTAAACCATTAAACCATTTACATCCCTCAACAGTAATCAAGGGAAAGTAATTTCATGCCTCTGGCACTAGCTGAAATCTCTTTCACATTTACAACTTGTCTGAATGCTGCAACTATAATTTTAGAGATAGAAGTAATCACAATGCCAACATTCAGGCACCTCTTCACTATTTACCTCCGAAACATGCCAAAAGGCCTGTTAGTACAATGTAAAAATGCACAGGGGTGTACAATAATCCCTTTAACTATGTCCAGTGCTAACTTTTTTTTTTTGGCTTTGTAGGATTGCACTGTTTTGCATGTCTGGACTGGTGGAGGTGGGTTTTGATTGGTTCTGAAGCTGCATTAAGAATCACGAGCAACTGTTATAAACTGTTGCCAGTTTACGAAGACCGAATTTGAAAATAAGCAAATAAATGACTAACTTAAAAATTGAAACTTTTATACATCAGTGTGAACACTCAACGACTGATTATATGAGGGATTTACAAGACTTTTTACAACTGATTAACCTCACAAAAAAAATGGTCAGATGTCTTTTATCTCAATGTTTTTTCTGTCTATGATGCTGTTTTACCTTCTATTTTTATATTGTTTCATGCACTTTAGCATAGAATACTCTTTATTAGTCATTTTGTACATACATACAAGTGAAATTCACTCTCTGCATTTAACCCATCCTAGCTGCGTGGCTAGGAGCAGTGGGCAGCTGCTGTGCAGCACCCGGGTACCAACTCCAGTTCTTCTTTCCATTGCCTTGCTCAGGGACACAGGCAGGAGTATTAACCCTAACATGCATGTCTTTTTTGATGGTGGGGGGAAACCGGAGCACCCGCAGGAAACCCACGCAGACATGGGGAGAACATCCCAGATAGCATCCGGATGTGGGCCACTTCAGGCAATGACGCGGCACTGATGGCCTTCTTCTGGCCCTGACAAAATGGATGTGAGCCTGAAGTGGCCCACATGTATAACAGCAAATATGGCCCAAATATGCCAAATCAAATGTGGGCCTTTTTTGGCAAAGATGCGGTGCTCTCGGCAACATGTAATCTAGATGTGACCCTGAAGTGGCCTGTGTGGTAAATGGTGAATATGGCCCAAATATCACAAAACAAATATGAACCACCTTTGGCAAATATGTGGCACTGCTATGGCTTGGTTCTGGCAAACAGGGGCGGACTGCCAAAGTACCATCGTTCCACATGGTATGTAGGCTAGATGAGGTATTGGGTGTGGGACGGGTCCAGGCCACAGACATTTTGCTATATGGGATGCAAACTCCGCACAGAAAGGACCTGGGACAGCCTGGGGTTTGAACCCAGGACCTTCTTGCTGTGAGGCAACAGCGCTAACCACTGGGCCACCGTACCGCCTATTGCAATGCTTTAACTTGTTTTTGATTTGCTTGCATTTTTAAATCACTTCGTTGCACTTGGCTGTCCAAACATTGAAAAAAAATCTTGATATTATTATTCTTTTATGCATGATTTCTAATATCATAATCTCTTGAACTCTCCTCCGATGGTGATTTCCCATCTCGCTCAACAGTTCCTCTGGACTCATATGTACAGCTTAGCTTTGCTTCAGCTCCAGAATGTGTTTTATGGAGACCCCCTTGGACCAAACTCAAAAAAGCAGCTCTCCGCAACACTCAAAATCCAATTTCTCTGCATCCAGCTAATGTTTTAGGCATTCCGCAGTGGTGATGTGGTGGGGTCAAAAAAAAAAAGTCTCAACGGAGCTCCCAGGGTGAGAGGAGAGTGGAGGACGTTGAATCTTATTTCTGTGCCATAATTCAGCTGTGACACACGGGACAAAAAGAGAGAGGCTCTTAAAAACAAGCCTTGTCTTGGCCGCAAGAATGCAAGTGAACAGTGTGTTTTCAATTACGTAAAACCAGCTTGACCATAGGCCGCTTCATTTAGCTGCCTGTCTGGGAGCCTACACGCTGCTTTCTGACGATAAATCATCTCGCTGTCATCCGAGAGCCTAAACAATTAAAACAGTCTTCACCTGAGTTTGATCTCCTTGAATGACACAGGGAATAAAACACACCTGTTGTGACTTTCTAATTTTCAAACGGAGGTGGAGTTGAGATGACTGCACATTCACCCTAAAAAAAGTTTCTCTTTTACTGGGTGTCTGGGTAGCACAGCGGTCTATTCTGTTGTCTACCAACACGGGGATCGCTGGTTCAAATCCCCGTGTTACCTCCGGCTTAGTCGGGTGTCCCTACAGACACAATTGGCCGTGTCTGCGGCTGGGAATCCGCATGTGGGTATGTGTCCTTGTCGCTGCACTGGCACCTCCTCTGGTTGGTCGGGGCTCCTGTTCGGGAAGGAGGGAGGACTGGGGGTAATAGCGTGATCTCCCACGCGCTAAGTCCCTCTAACAAAACTCCTCACTGTCAGGTGAAAAGAAGCGGCTGGCGACTCCACATGTCTCGGAGGAGGCATGTGGTAGTCTGCAGCCCTCCCGAATCGGCAGAGGGGGTGGAGCAGTGACCGGGACAGCTCGGAAGAGTGGGGTAATTGGATGGGGTAAAATTGGGGAGAAAAAGAGAGGAAAAAAGCGAGAGAAAAAAAGTTAATCTTTTCCACACAAAACGGAGTCTTGTCTTGGGTTTTGACCAGAGACGATGCAGCACTGATGGTGTGATGTTAGTGCACACATTAAAGGCACAGCGAATAAAGTCAAACAGACAAGTCTGTGGAATAAATTGCGGGACATTTTTGAGGCATGTTTCTATCGTAAGTGGAGGTTCAGCAGGAATTCCTGTTATTTGTGGTAAATGCGATGAATTGTCTTTTTCACACAGCTTTCATACTCGTAACGCCACAATACCGACCATAAAACAGATGACAGCCAGTCACACGTTATGACAGGGTATGTAATTCCTTAAGTTGTGGCGTACCCAACGTCCCAAGACACACATCATCCTGGCAAGTCTTTCCCAGACCCCGTCTTTGCCAAATAGGGATTTGCTTAATCATTTCCCATAATGTGGGGAGCAGTAGGCACAATGTGTGTGTTTTCATGCTTATGCAATGAAAGCTGTTTTTAAAAAATAAAATTTTTTAAGTTGCACCCCCAGGTTTTTTCAGACTGTCTCATTTCCCCCGTGTCCTCTGAACATGGCTGTCAAGTCTGTCTCAGTCGGGAACGTGGCCACCTTCTCCTAGGCGCACATCTCATACCCGCTGTCTTGGCTCGGAGACAGCAACCAACCAGTTCCCAGTTCCCCCGTCTGGCTTCCTGTTCTCCGTGGAGGGTTGAGTTGCTTGTACTTGAGGTAGGACTTGAAGTTGGGGGGTTCCGAGGCGGTGGTGGCGGGGGAAGGGATGGTCGAGGGGGGGCATTTTGAAGGGATATTTCCTTTCTCAGCTTCCCCTCATCTCAATTTTCCCTCATTATCGGGCTGTGTGGTGCCAGACCTCCGACTTGTCGGATCCAGACAAACCAGGAGATGAGATTCAAAGTGCTGTCAGAGAACCAAGTGAAGCAGCTGATCACTTAAAGTCAAGGAAAAATGCCAAAAAATGGCAAATTGCTGCTGGTGAGTAATGCTGATGGCTGTTCCATCAGGAAGTGTTTGTTAAAAAAAAAAGAAGCAATACCAATTTCTTTGTGTATCCAAACAATACTAAAAAAAAAGTTATTCATTCATTGACACGGCCCTCCTTTCCCCCCAGCCTTCCTCTAGAATAATCCCTACTCCATCAGTGGCTTATCCCTCTTCTCATCTCAGCATGTGCTGACCCCTTCACTCCAGCTGCCTTACCACTATTCAGAGAGACCTACACAGGCCTCTCTCCACCTACACTCCCACACTGCGGAGACCGCCTCTAAGCAAGATAAAGATTTGCAGGATATATAATTTATGGTGCCTACTGCATCTATACAGCCCGCAGCAGGCTGCCACCCCTCTAAACCAGGCCAAAATCTGTCTTGGCAGTATGTGATGTGTTGTCAGTCTGCTGCAGCCAGTCCTTTTATATACTGCCAAAAACGGCTATTGCTTTGAATGAAGTGGGCTATAAGAGAAAGCCAGTCCACGGGGCTGCTGGGAGATTGAGTGCATTCATTGCCATAGAGATCTGCAGCACAGGGGGACAGAGAAAGAAGGCCTCCACATACACATACCAGAACTGTGCATGCATTACTATTGGAAACCATCAACCTTTTTTTTTTTTTTTTTTTTTACAAAGGATTCATCTTCCAAAGCAGGGGCTTTGAATGCTGTAATTCAGATCAGAATCGGATATACACAGTTGCTGTTTTATGCTATGACTGTCGAAAACAATTCCATGATTCTTAGTTGGATGTGAATTTAGACATATTAAAGATGGAATCTGGGATTTTTCTCCATTAGTAAATGGTTTTGATTTTTCTCCATTAGTAAATGATAAAATCTGGACTCCAAGGTCCAGATTTTATCCATCTGGACCTTGGAGTCAGGTTACATTATACTAACTGGCATCTTTACCATAGTTGGAGACACTCTCCATATACTGCTGTGGGACAAACACTGGTCCAGCGACAACCACGTTCCTATTCAAACAGGTAGAAGGACTGAACCATGATGATGAGGTGGCGAGGCTTCAGCAGATTCTATAATCAACATCACAGTACAATGGGGCCATCATATAATTTGATATAGTTTGTAATACATCAGATTGGGAACTGTTCCAGCCCTGTGATGGCTTGGCGGCCTGTCCAGAGTGTCACCCCGCCTGCCGCCCAATGACCGCTGGGATAGGCTCCAGCATCCCCACGACCCTGAGAGCAGGATAAGCGGTTTGGATAATGGATGGATGGGAACTGTTCGCTGCTGAGCTGACGGCATACCAGCGACGAAGGCGGCTACACCTTGTATGTAAATTCTTGTTGCCAGGGGGAGAACAGATCAGGGAAATCACATATCTCAGCTTCAACAGTGTAAAACTGCCTACAATGTCTTTATAATGGAGTTGCTACAGGCGTCTCTTTGGTTGATAGCTTTCTTTTAAGGCAGGACTTGTGGTTCCCCTACTCGGAATCAAAATGGATTACATATTGAGCCAGAGGTGACTGTCAGAAAAACAACAAGAAAACCTGCTGACAGACTCTGGATGCAGAAGTAAATGCATAAGGGACCCCGCTCAATTTACGATCCACTTTAAGGCTTTAAAAGGGCTTTTCTTTCTGGGCGACATCAATGAGGTTTACCAGTCTCGGCAGTATTGTGGTCTCCCGTGATGCCGAGAAATTCTAATTCTCAGAAAAATATGATCATTAAAATCTTATGAGACATATGACGGATAGAATAATGGTGCCTGGGGTGGACGCCATCAACCACAATACAACAAATATTATTCTGGTATAGCACACACTGGCCTCTGAGACGTTGATATATGAGTGTGTAAAGGGGAATGCTGCTCCTGAATGCTCGAGATGCTTATTTGCATTGATCAGAATCAGTGATATTTCTGCAGCCACGCTAAGAGGTGATCCTGGTTTCCCTTCGCCATTAATCACTGTCACCGTACATGTTGGTTGTCTCTTTGTCCCTGACAATGCAGAAAGGAGTGTCGGACCAAGGGGGGTGAAATTGAACTAATAATAAATGCAACAACTTTGAGATGTTGATATTTTGTGAGCGGCATGGCGAATGGACAACAGGGGAGCAGAGCGAGAAACTCTAGAAAGCATTCATTATGCTGCCTTGACCTTTGGGGTCAGGGACAGGACCGAGGTTGCACATCGAACTGAAATGCAATAGTTTTTTTTCTTCCCTCCACACAAACCAAGGAACAATAAGATTCCTTGTTTTCCTTTTCTTTTTAACTGAAATTAAAAGAAAAAAAAACATGTCATTAAAGATTGGCTTTTGGTGCAGATGTTTTGAAACTGTGTGTTTTTTTTAATCTCCTTTGAGATGCTCATTTTACCCCTACTTTTTTTTTTACAAGCATTTGCTTATTGTGTAATGTATTATAGAGACGGGAGGTCGTTCCAGGTTTCCCTGCTGTGTACGTCGTCTGTAGGTCGAATCTTCAGCCCGCCAGCCCTTATAACCATTGGACAATATCTACAACAGCTACGTTTTAGAAGGGAAGCTCTTTTAAGGAGGCTTATTAGCCTCTCTGTGGTGAGATTTAATGGTACAATGACAGAAATAAGGGTTTCACTGTGGCCGGGTCCCTCTTTTGTTTCTCTTGTTATGCTTCCCTACAGAATTTGAAGAAGAAAAAAAACACTGAGAAGAAAGGAAAGAGGAAAGAAAAATCATCGGGCCGTTGCTGATATTATGTTTCCCATAAAGCAGCAGACAGAACGATAAAGCTCGAGCACTCCTGGTATTATGTCTGCGTTGCTGCATACTAGTGACATTAAACACGTTGACTATCAGGATTTTTTTAACGAATGTATTTTCTTTTGTGGATTTTAATTTTCTCTACTTGTTCTTCAAATCAATACATTGTGAAGTAATTCTGTTTTACAAGCCTAATGAGGGACAAGAGTTGGAAATTAGCAGTAGCTATAAATGCTTTGTGCAACATGTCAGTTATGAACTGTAAGTGTGTTGAATTGCACTGTCCCCGTTAAATAAATGAAATTAACAAAGTGAAATGTGGTCTGGTACGGTAAATTTGGCAGCACGGTGGTCCAGTGGTTAGCACTGTTGCCTCACAGCAAGAAGGTCCTGGGTTTCGAACCCCAGGCCGTCCCAGGTCTTTTCTGTGTGGAGTTTGCATGTTCTCTCCATGTTTGTGTGGGTTTACCCCAGGTGCTCTGGTTTCCTCCCACCATCAAAAAGACATGCATGTTAGGGTTAATACTCCTGCCTGTGCCCCTGAGCAAGGCAATGGAAAGAACTGGAGTTGGTCCCCAGGCGCTGCAGCTGCCCACTGCTCCTATACAATAGGATGGGTTAAATGCAGAAAAAACAAGTTTCAAGGGGTGTCCGGATGGTGTGGTGGTCTATTCCGTTGCCTACCAACACGGGGATCGCTGGTTTGAATCCCTGTGTTACCTCCAGCTTGGTTGGGCATCTCTACAAAGATAATTGGCCGTGTCTGCGGGTGGGAAGCCAGATGTGGGTATGTGTCCTGGTTACTGCACTAGCGCCTCCTCTGGTCAGTCAGGGTGCCTGTTTTTTGTTTGGGGGGGGGCAGGGGGGAATAGCGTGATCCTCCTACATGCTACGTCCCCCCGGCGAAACTCCTCACTGTCAGGTGAAAAGAAGTGGCTGGCGACTCCACATGTATCGGAGGAGGCATGTGGTAGTCTGCAGCTTTCCCCGGATCGGCAGAAGGGGTGGAGCAGCGATCAGGACAGCTCAGAAGAGTGGGGTAATTGGCCGGATACAATTGGGGAGGAAAAGGGGGGGACAAAAAAAAAAAGGAAAACACATTTCATTGTATGTATGTACAATGACAAATAATGAAGTGTCTCATTCTCTCTAAATGTTGGGCAGTTCAATGAACTTTGTCAACTTCCCTGCAAACCCATATAAACATGTTCACTCCTGCTTGCCCGCTTCCTTCTGCTTCTGCTAGACTACAGTCCGTCTGTCGCCCCCCACCAAAGTTTCAAGCTTCACGTCCAGAATTTTCTACCCCCTGGCCCCAAAATGGTGGAACAAACTCCATCAGCTACTGACTCACTTATTTGCTTAAAGAATGGCTTAAAAACTCTCCTCTTCAAGGTCGACCTTAATCCTTACAGTGCTCTCTGGTGACATGTTTTTCATGAATATGAATTGACCCTTCGCTAAGCCCCGCCCCCCTTGGTTACTGTTGCTACGCCTGGCAAGCTATCGTCCGTCCGCGAAATTTAAACATGGCGTTTACTGTCATGTCAGTGACAGATATTCCAGGTGAATTTACATCCAATTTCTGGAAAAGAAAGGAGATATCAGAGAGAAGTAGACAGAAAGGCTTGCAATATGCATTTGAAAGCTACATCCACGATATAAGTTGTCAGCGTGTGAATGAAGGGGAAATTAAAATCGAGGCTAAAGCCTACAGGTCCCAATATAAGACCCAGGCACCCCACGTCTTAACTATTCACGTTAAGGACAAGGAGATAAATGAACAACAATGCTCGTGTACAGCGGGGTAAGACAATATAGATAGTAGTATTTTAAGTTGTATTTTAAGCTGACATTTAGTTATGAGTCCATATAGCCTATTAGCTAGCTTTCAAATCTAGCTAACATTAGGCTATGTTTTAGCTAGCCAGGCTAGCCAGCTGGATCAGGGGAGCTCACATGCGCTTTCCCGTTTGTTTAAAGTGCACCAGGATATTGCTCACACATCGTGGGCTTGATCCATATACTGGATCTTATAAAGGCAAGAACAGAAGAGTCAGCTAAGCCCTGCACAAGTTTGCCACAACAATGGCACAAACCAAGAGCTGGTAAAATAAAGGCTGTGCCCGTATCATCGGTGGTGGTCGCAAAGGCTAGACAGGATCGAAAGCGGAGACCGGTTGACTGTTACGTTAGCTAACCTAGCTAGCAAGCTTACCTTGGAGCAAACAAATGTGTTTTTGTTTATCCTTCATGGATTCAGCTGTGAGTGAGGTCTTCCACACTGTTTGATCCACATTCGACATTTTTCCTCTTGTGTTTTACGCTTAGGAAAAGCCCAAAATACAACCCCACCCTCCAAACTTTTAGGATATCTGCTGTCTGATTTGCAGGTACCGTAAGCGCACCCCTTCGGCATTTCCTCGATAGTTTGCCAGGCCTCCCCTGCTTAGTAACGGTTACTAACGTAGGATTGGACAGTGGCTGTTCTAGGGCGGGGCTTAGCGAAGGGTCAATTGGCGGTGGCTGTACAATTATCATGGGTGTCTACTATTTAGCCCTTTTCTGCTCGCACTGATGGCATAATTTGCCTGTTTTCTGGCTTATGGCCATGTATGTCTACTTTGTATTTTGAGTCTCTGATGCCTCTTGATGTTCTAAAGTGCAACAACTCTGAATCCATTTGGCATGACATGCACTCTTGGCTACGGCATGATTATCGTATAGCGCTCTAGGATGCCAACTGGTAACATTCAAAGTTATCCGCTAATTGCAAACTTCTCTCGTGAGTTGCTTTGGATAAAAGTGCCTGCTCAAATGCCACTGCTGTACTAAATTGTTTGTTTGTAGAGCAACTGTACAAGTGAGTCAGAAATGGAAAAAAAAACATTGTGGTGAGAGAGGTAAACAATATTTGAAGCTACTCTCAATCCCGACTGAGTTTGTTGTTTTGTCGAAGATGTAGAGGTATCCAGGTCACAGAAATAATCTGCTCTGTGGCACCACAGTTAGTCAGCCCTGAGCCAATGTGTTGCTTGTTACAGTAACCCTCCTCTGCTCCTTATTACATTTACATTTGCAATTGGCAGGGGGCACGGTGGCACAGTGGTTAGTGCAGTTGCCTAACAGCAAAAAAGTCCTAGGTTCGAGCTCCGGGGTTGTCCAATCTTGGGGATCGTCCCGGGTCATCCTGTGTGTGGAGTTTGCATGTTCTCCCTGTGTCTGTGTGGGTTTCCTCCCACAGTCCAAAGACATGTAGGTCAGGTGAATCGGCCCTACTAAATTGTCCCTAGGCAGGGGTGTAGCACAAAATTCTGGGCCCTATACATAAGCAGTCTCTGTGGGCCCCTTTCCTCTTTTGTCTCTCATGCATCACTTTTTTGAGTTCTTGCATACTGTATATTATTTACAAACACAGTACGTTAATCTATTTTAACCTAACTTAACTATCTTGCAGTGACTGAAAAAATGTATAGTATCACTTCTAACTTTGATGCATCTTAAGAGTACTGATGCTGACACCCATGATGTTTATTCCACAGTAAATGCCCACTGACGGGACTTCATGTTTGCAAAGTCGGTGATTAGATCTTTTGTAAGGGGTGAGAGGGGCCTCAGATAGCCTCCACTATTTTCTTTAAGTCCCTCAACCGATGTATTGAGCCAATTTTAACTGACGTTATGACAGTAATTAGTTAGAAATAAAAATTTGCAAACCAAAACAAACTTTTAATTTCAGGCTTCCTGAGGCCCTCCCCCCTCCCGGGCCCTAGTAGGTCCTTCCCCTTTTCCCCTCCACTACAACACCACTGTCCCTAGGTGTGCGTTTGTGTGTGTGTGTGTGTGTGGGCCCTGTGACGGCCTGGGGGCCTGTCCAGGGTGTCTCCCCACCTGCCGTCCAGTGACTGCTGGGATAGGCTCCAGCATCCCCGCGACCCTGAGAGCAGGATGAGCGGTTTGGATAATGGATGGATGGATGGATTTGCAATTAAATATATTGCATTTCATACACCATAAACTCTTTGTGTTGCATTCCAAACCTCTCCCTATGCACAAAGGCAGCAGAGTTGTAATTATCAAGTTAACACGATGACAAAGTTGCTGGCATTCATTTGCCCATGAGTGGCTCGGGAGGGTTAAATAGCATTGGTCAGTGTGATTACGGAATCGAAAGCGTAATCAGATAGTATAATTTTCCCTGCTTTTCGATGCCACCTCAACTTCTGCATAAATCAATGAATTTGTAATAAATGTTTGCAGGTCATTCATCTTGCCAGTTTACTTTTCCATTTTCCCCTTACCCTGTGGTTTGTATAAATATGGTACACAGCACCAACGTGTGCTATAGTTAGCCTTGCTGCCTTTAACCACATCGCCTGTGAAACCACGCTCCTAAACAGCAAAGCTGCTTAGTGAAAAACACCATACAACAAGTAATATATATAATTGCAATAGAGTAATTTAAATATTGCAATTGCAATAGTGCATCAGCTTCTACTATGCACACTGCATATATTGCATAAGCTGTTCAGATGGGCTACAGTTTATAATGCATCACATTGTGCAGGCATCCATGTATCAGTAAATGAGGATTTTCTCACACCATCTCACACCAAAATGAGTTCATGGACTGAAATTGGGAAAGGGATCCAAGAAGAACAACATTTGGTGTGAGCTGTGCTCATTTATGAAAGCATGTGAAGAGCCTGGAGCTTAGCACTGGGCTTTACACATACTTGAGATGGAGCCCATGATTTATAGACGAAAGTCTTCCCAAATTCCTTGGGCACATCCCTTTGGTTCGTGAACTGAAACCGTTCATTGCCCTGAGCTGTGAAGAATGAATGTAAACTTGATGCACCTCCTCCGAGACCAGACAAGCAGGTCATTAAAAGTCTGATGAAGATTTGCAGGAATGGGGTGGAGGGGGGGCGGTGAACAATAGAAGGAAAAAAGGTTGAGGACTTAGAGAGGATGCATTCTGTAGAGAAAGAAAATACTTATTCTAATTAAGAGTAATGTGTTTCGGAGCGAAAGGTTACCCTGGTTGAGGAGGACTACAGCGGAGGGTCTGCTCAGCACCACAGCAGAGTTTTACAATCCAAAGTCCTGCAGCAGATGGAAAATGGTTTCATCTACTAATAAAGAGGTTTACGACTGCAGAGCTGATTGTGTTTGCCTCATACATTTGGATAACTCTGCTACCAGCAGCTGTGCAGGCATCTGAAAGTGACTTAGGTTTTCTCAGAAGCACTGGTTTCAACTTGACATTCATTATGGAGTGTTCTGATTGCTGATGCCTGCTGACTTTATGCTAACCCAAAGTCCTTTATAACAACCACCAAATCATACAATTCATTTCAATACTGATGCCAGACAAAGTCTGGAGCAGGGGTTCGTTAGGGCACAATGCAGATTTGACCTCATGTGTGCAGCTGATGGCAACAAAATAAAGGAATCTGATATTGAAAAAGAATTTCTATCTGTATTTTGACCTTTTTTTATGAAAGCCCATATTGGCTTTTCTGGATTTAAAATTTCCTAACAAAACAAATAAAGGATAACGACTTGGGGACTCTATTGTTTTTAAACATGTGGCAATAATCATAATGGTAAAAAGGGGGGGCGCCCGGGTGGTGTAGTGGTCTATTCCGTTGCCTACCAACATGGGGATCGACGGTTCGAATCCCCGTGTTACCTCTGGCTTGTTCGGGGGTACCTACAGACACAATTGGTTGTCTGTGGGTGGGAAACCAGATGTGGGTGTGTGTCCCAGTCGCTGCACTAGCGCCTCCTCTGGTCGGTCAGGGCGCCTGTTCAGGTGGGAGGGAGGGGGAATAGCATGATCCTCCCACGCACTACGTCCACCTGGTGAAAGAAGCAGCTGGCGACTCCACATGCATCGGAGGAGACGTGGTAGTTTGCAGCCCTACCGGGATTGTCAGAGGGGGTGGAGCAGCGACTGGGATGGCTCGAAAGAGTGGGGTAATAAGCCAAGAACAATTGGGGAGAAAAAAGGGAACCCCCCCCCAAAAAAAGGATTTCACATCTTAAATGTTCTTGCAGAACATCTCACCATCAATGTTTGACTCGAAGTGCAGCCAGCAACCATCCGACTCAATTTCTCAAAAGCATCTCAAAAGACATTTTTCCAATGTGGAAAACGTCTCAATGATCAGCTGCTGTGAAAACAAAACACTCCAGCCAAACTGGAACATTTTGTTTCTCACATTGTATAATGAGTTAGATCGACATTGTTGATTTTTGTTCCTGGTTTAACCCAAATTACTTGTTTTACAAGGAGATTGTCTTTATAAAGCAGAAAAGGGTGTTCAGCAATAACGAGGAATAGTGAGTGGTGTCAACATTAGCTTTGTTTTACCTTATTTAACACACTGTGGTCACCATTCACACATTGTGTTTAATCACAGGGTAAGCAACAGCCAATATAGTCATACAGTGCTGCAACTAACGACTATTTTGATAGTCGATTATTGAAACTATTAATCGACTAGTCAGATAATGAATCGCACAAAACAATAGCTCTTATTTAGCCATCAGCTTTTAAATTTTAGCTTGAGGTTGTTTTAGGCATGTGCTAACTAACATTAAAGACAATAAAGGTGAATACTTCATTCAAAAATGTGTCTTTCACTAAACTTTGAGCTCATTAGGCTACTACTGATACAAAACATAAATAAAATTATTGATCAGCGATCTTATTATTTCTTCATAAATTCTGTCATTATATTAAATATATAATTGCTATATCAAATATATAATTGCTAGTGTGTGTGTGTGTGTGTGTGTGTGTGTGTGTGTGTTTATTAAACGCTTACCTTCAGAAAGGTTGTCTCATATTTCTTCTCCATTAAGTGGGTGAAATGGGTTCTGGATGGCAGGGTGTATTCGAGGTTGAACTGGCGAATCATTTGTTGAAACCCTTCACCATCAGCCATGGAGCGTGGCCTCCAGTCATTGACCATCATGTACTTAGTACTGACTCGGTGAGGGCAGTCACGTGCTGCGGTGTACACGTCTGCTTCTTTTGCATAAAGCCATCCATGGTACCTCTACTCTTCTTCAGAGTCGAACTGCATAAATTTGATTAAAAAATACATTTGTCAGGCAAGAGGGTAACATTACTCTTTTAAACTCTTAGAATCCTGCACGAAGGTATAGACGGAGTTGTATTGGCTTTATGTTAATGTTAAAAGCCAAGACAACTCGTTATCAAACACTGGGGATGCGCGCGCAGCTTGGCTGCAGGAAGAACGTTACCCGACCGTTGATTACCGTCTCGGCTTGGTATGAAGATGGCTGGCGAACTTCCGATACGTTACAACGGTTTGATTTTAGTTTTCAAATGTTTTCCGCCTACTACAACAGCTTGTCACCCAGCGATAAGACCAGTTATGCTACGAAATTAACCTTGGTGAATGGGATACGTCTTGGAGACCCATATGCTTTAGGCGCAGGTCAGTGGATTAAGGATGAGACAAAATGGCCCAGTCTTCAGTGACCAAATACTCACGAATACCTGATCGACACACCAAGTCTTTATTCCCAGCAGAACATGAAAGCGTACACGTCTCTGGATGCATACAATTATGTTACTAGCGGTCATGTCCAGGACATACTATTTCATGATTACAAAGCTGAAAACTTTGTAGTTCTGAGGACTGAGGTGCTGCCTAGCCAAAGACAGGGCAAGAATACGGAGCTGTACAAGGTCTGGGTTGTTGTGAACAAGAGAAACAACTGTATTCTGACCGCGAACTGCACCTGTATGGCTGGGTATGTAACTTAAGTTAATTTACTAAATACTCTTAGCTTTCCATTACTATTTAACCTCTTCAGTCACTGTCGTTAATGTAGTAAACAAAAATTCGCTGCTCATTTGCTGCAATTATACAGCTAAGGTACGTTAGCTTCTAAGCTAGTTCAACTCAAACTTGAACATAATTACTTTGTTGCTTGCAAACATTGTTAGTTATATATGCATAGGACTCAATAATTACGTTATTTAACGTTTGTTGTTCTAAGTTAAAACGAGCGATGTAACGCTATGGCTGATTAGCCTGTTAGCTGAGGCCTAACGTTAACTTACCTGTTTTGAAGTGATCACTGCAAATGCGGTCATTTTTAATTGGTTCCTTGCTCCAATCGATTCTTCTGATTGCTTGCAACCAAAGACGTCTTCGGTTAGCCTTAAAAGGGGTGCGAGTTGACGGAATTCGGTAAGACTTGAGCATTTGTTTTGTTTGTCAAAACGATTCTGGCAACCGACTGCACAACACGACATGACGATGCCGGCCGCTTTCTTGCTGCAGCCGACATGCGCAGTAGAACCTGCGTGATGTAGCGATTGACGTCACAAACCTTATAGACCACTGCACTTCCGCGTTCGAACGTTAGAGCGGGGGGAGCTAGAGGGGGATAGAAGCCGACAAGTTTGAACACGGTTTAAATGGCTATCTATGTCGTTACGTTGGCTGCTGTGGACAAGAACCGATATTTGCGAAAAATTCGCAGTATCGGTGGCCAGTGTCCTTTCAATCGAACAGGGGAATGGGTTAATAACCCCACTCAATGGCCAGATGTGTCTTATGGTGACATTGTGGCGGACACTAGGGGCTATGCCTCTCACCCAGCAGGACTGTGAGCTGGGGGCGTGGTTTACGTTCCCGGGCTCGCCGGGGCAGGGTTGTTCCTGCTGCAGTTGGTTTTTGGAGTTGAGGAATAAACATCAAACTCGCCTTGGTCTCATGTGTTTTTCCTCATTCCTGCCACATTGGTGACCCCGAATTGAACATGTTTGGAGCAGAAGATGTGTGTGAATCCACTTCGGCCACGCCGCCCCGACTCTCACAGCCGGCCGTTCTCGCCGCGGCTGTGAAGCTCCCAGAGTTCTGGCAGAGCGACCCGGCCTCGTGGTTCCAGCATTTCGAAGCGCTGTTCCACCTGCGTGGAATCTCCGCGGACGACTCCAGATACTATCTGGTCGTCGCTGCGCTGGATCAGCAGTCCACACGCCGGGCCATGCAGCTGTTGCGCGCCCCTACGCAACACGATAAATACGTCGCCCTCAAACATCTTCTGCTCCGGAGGTACAGCCTATCTGCCGCAGAGAGGGCAGATAGAATCCTTTCCCTATCCGGTTTGGGCGACGGGACGGCTGTGGATCTCATGGACAATATGCTGTCGCTGCTAGGCTCAGACGAAGGTGGGTTCCTTTTCCCGCACGTTTTCCTGCGCCAGCTCCCGTCTCCTGTGCGCGCGGCTTTGGCCAACTCCCCGTGTCTGGCCGCTGGTGACTGCCGAGGTTTGGCTGAGGAGGCCGATCGGGTCCTGCTGGCTACCAGACGGTTCTCTGTGCAGAGTGTGGCATCGGAGCCTCTGCAGCCGACGTCGGAGGACGCGGACCCGGCAGTGGTGGCTGGAGTGACTGCCCGGAGACGGCGCGGGAGAGGCCTCTGTTTCTTCCACCAGCGGTTCGGCGGCAAGGCGAGGCGCTGCGTCCCTCCGTGCACGTTTGAGGTGGCGGGAAACTCCAAGGCAGCGCTCAGTAGCAGCTGTGGGCGCTGTGGGCGCTGGCGGACGTAGTGAGCTGCTCTTCATTAAGGACACGATGTCAGGAAGACGGTTTCTGGTGGACTCAGGCTCGCAAAAGAGCCTACTCCCTCCTGCTAAGACAGACAGGTCGGCCGAAGGCGGCGGCCCACAGTTAAGTGCAGCTAACGGTTCGTCCATTGCGACGTTTGGCACAAGGTTGGTGACTGTTTGCTTCCACGGGCGCCATTTTGAGTGGGACTTTGTAGTGGCCGCCATTACTGTTCCTATTATCGGCGCGGATTTTCTGTGTGCTAATGGTCTGCTGGTTGATGTTGCAAACCGCCGTTTAATTGATGCCTTGTCTTTCGCCACTGTTCCGTGCGAGACAGGGGGAGCCGGGCCGTTAACACACGCTAACTTTTTAGCATTAGGGGATGTTTTTCAGCGCTTGCTGGCGGATTTTCCATCGGTGACTACGCCTGCCTTTTCCACCGCGGTTACTAAACACGGGGTAGAACATTTCATTCCCACTCTGGGACCGCCAGTTTTTGCGCGCGCGCGGCGCCTCGACGCGGTAAAATTGGCTACAGCTAAGGAGGAGTTCGCCATCATGGAGCGTCTGGGTATAGTGAGGCGTTCCAACAGCCCGTGGGCCTCGCCGCTTCACATGGTGCCCAAGGCGGATGGGTCGTGGCGGCCTTGCGGCGATTTTCGCCGCCTGAACAACGTCACCGCCAATGACCGCTATCCCATCCGACACATACAGGACTTTTCCATACGCCTGGCAGGTACCACTATTTTCTCTAAGGTGGACCTGGTGCGCGGCTATCATCAGGTTCCCGTGCGCGCAGAGGACGTGCCCAAGACCGCAGTGATCACCCCGTTTGGGCTTTTCGAATTCATGCGCATGCCTTTTGGCTTGAAGGGGGCAGCGCAAACCTTTCAGAGGCTGATGGGCTCGGTGTTGCGTGACCTTGATTTCGTGTTCGTTTATCTCGACGACATATTAGTGGCCAGTCCGTCAGCTGACGAGCACCTGGCGCACCTGAAACAGGTTTTCCGTCGTCTGGACGAACACGGCCTGATAGTCAACCCGGCCAAGTGTCAGTTTGGACTGCCGGTGATTGACCTCTTGGGTCACCGCATTTCGCCGCAAGGCGCGGTCCCGTTGCCTTCTAAGGTGCAAGCGGTGGCGGAATTTCCCCGCCCGGTCTCTGTTAAGGCATTGCAGGAATTATTGGGAATGGTGACTTTCTATAACGTTTCCTCCCTCGCGCTGCCCACCTCCTTCAGCCACTTTACGAAGCCCTGCGGCTTAAGAAGGCTAACGACCCTGTCGACTGGACTCCCGAACAGGTCCAGGCCTTTGATGGAGCTAAGTGCGCCCTGGCTAACGCTGCCCTCCTCGCCCATCCCACACCCACGGCGTCCATAGCTTTAACAACCGATGCGTCTGACATAGCCGTGGGGGCTGTGGTTGAACAGCGTGTGGCGAATGCGTGGCAGCCACTCGCATTTTTTAGCCGCAAACTGCGAGATAGCGAGCGCAAGTACAGCGTTTTTGACCGGGAGTTGCTGGCACTGCACCTTGCAACCCGGCATTTCCGCTTCCTGCTGGAGGGTCGCCCATTCACGGCTTATGTGGATCATAAGCCGCTGACTTTTGCCATGTCCAAGGTGACTGAGCCGTGGTCTGCTCGTCAACAGCGCCACCTAGCGGCGATCTCCGAGTTCACAACGGAATTCAGCATGTGGCCGGGAAGTCCAACCCTTTTGCGGATTGTCTGTCGCGTGTGCTTGTGTGTCCTGTGCACCTCGGTGTGATTTCTCCGCTATGGCTGCCGACCAGCCCAGTGACCCGGACGTCCTTGCCCTTAGGTCAACGCGTACCGGTCTCAAGCTAGAGGACGCTGTGATGCAGGAAGGCAGTCCCGCCCTCCTCTGCGATGTCTCCACCGGCCGTCCCCGCCCCGTTGTTCCAGTGGCCTGGCGCCGTCGAGTTTTCGATTCGATTCACTCCCTCTCGCACCCTGGAGTTCGGGCATCGGTGAAGTTGGTCGGTTCCAAGTTCGTCTGGCCTGGCCTCCGCAAGGACGTCAAGGGGTGGGCAGCTGCATGTGTAGCGTGCCAGCGCGCTAAGGTCGACCAGCACACTAAATCGCCCCTCGAGCCGTTTCCGATCCCGGCCAGACGTTTCGACCACGTGCATGTGGACCTGGTGGGCCCTCTACCTTCTTCACAGGGTTTTACGCACCTGCTCACAATGGTAGATCGGACCACCAGGTGGCCAGAGGCTGTCCCTCTATCCTCCACAACATCCTCGGATGTTGCACGCGCTTTTCTTTCCTCCTGGGTCGCCCGTTTCGGCACTCCGTCAGATATCACCTCAGACAGGGGCCCCCAGTTCGTGTCAGAGCTCTGGTCTGCACTTGCGCGATCCTTGGGTGTGCAGGTACACCGCACTACCGCGTATCACCCTCAGGCTAACGGGTTGTGTGAACGTTTTCACCGGTCGCTCAAGGCAGCGCTGCGCGCTGCGCTCTCGGATGATAACTGGGTGGATCGTTTACCTTGGGTTATGCTCGGGTTGCGTTCAGCTCCTAAGGAGGACCTCGACGCGTCACCCGCTGAGCTGGTGCTCGGTCAGCCACTCCGCGTCCCTGGGGAATTTTTGCCTGGGAGTTCCGCTCCTCGACCCCGTCCGGCCGTTTATCCTTTTTTGTCCGACAGCACTCGGGTTCCAGGCCCCGTTCACCACTGTTTTCCGCGGTCATTCGTGCCTGCGGAGCTCATGTCGGCTCGTTTTGTTTTTGTACGGCATGATGCTCACCGCTCACCCCTCCAACCCCCATACGATGGTCCATTTCGGGTTCTTGAGACGGGTCCTAAGGGTTTTGTGCTAGATATGGGTGGGCGTAGGGAGCGTGTCACGCTTGATAGGCTTAAACCGGCGCACAGGGTGGCAGGCGAAGTTGTGTTTCCGGCCCAGGTTCCCCGTCGGGGTCGTCCTCCTTCCAGGACCCCGGCAGTGTCTTCACGGGTTCAGCGTTCTGCTTCTCAGCCGGCTTTGGACTGTGTTTCACCTACTGTTTCGGCTGAGGGACGGCGCAGCCGTTATGGCAGGCTGCTTAAGCCTCCAGTGAGACACTAAGTTTCTTTCCAGGAGTCCCTTCTGGGTGTTCGGGGGGGGGGGGGCCTGTGTGGCGGACACTAGGGGCTATGCCTCTCACCCAGCAGGACTGTGAGCTGGGGGCGTGGTTTACGTTCCCGGGCTCGCCGGGGCAGGGTTGTTCCTGCTAAAGTTGGTTTTTGGAGTTGAGGAATAAACGTCAAACTCGCCTTGGTCTCATGTGTTTTTCCTCATTCCTACCACAACATCTACAATTACCTCATCGAGACATAGGAACTAGGCTACATTTTCAACAAATGTTTGCATTTTATTCAATTATTACTTTTTGCTGGATTACACATGACTGCATACAATGATGCATGATATACTACTCAATAAGGATGACAATAATAATGTGATAACAATGTTTGCATTTTAACTGGATAAGGGAGACCGGGGTAGTTACCCCTTGTTTCTAGGAAAGATAAACAAAATGGAGCATGTGACCAAATATTCAGGGGGGAGGGACCATTTTATGATTTTTAATGGATAAAAATACATATGGGTTTGAAGAATGTGATCCCATTCAGACAGGTTTAGCTAACTGTGGAATTCCATATAGCCACCGGCTCAACCTGCGCCAGACCAAACTGTTCCAGGGAGGGAGAGAGAGGGGAAGGGGAGGAGGTGAGGGAGGGGCCAGAGCGGGTCTTAGAAAATATGAGTGGAGGAGGGAAGGCAACGGGAGGGGAAGAGGGAGATGAATCAACCTACCCCGCAACTGAGTTTCGCATCTAGCTGCTACAGTCTGTAGCTGAAGGGAGTCTGGCGAGGGAGACTACAGTGTAGCTAACATTATGCGGGTTGTAGCCTAGCTAACTCGGCTACATCTCGTTCAATGTAGCTAGCCTATTACACTGACTAAATTCGTTTTCCCATCTGGGCCCACTGATCTATTGGCATTCTAACTTGACATTTTGGTGATTATAAAATGTAGAATAGACATAACCTATTATTAGCAAGTTAAACTAGCTAACATTACCAGTGATGAAGTGCAGACCGCAGACGTAAACATGTTTGCTGTCAGGATCCCAAAGTTGTCCATCCTTGTCTTTCCTTCTGATCGCCTGGAGCCATTTCAATCGTTTTTCTCCCTCCTTCTGCCTTTTAGGCAATACAAAAAAACGAATATTTGGGTTGTTTTTCTTGTTAACAGTACAGCCCACCACAAAGCAACTTTTTGGGCATCGTAGCTACGGCTAGGCTGCGTATCTAATACAGTGCGGCTTGGCGGCTTGGGTTTTCTATCCCCCTCTCCTGGCATCCTGTTGTCAAGGTACCCGGAAGTGTTCCGGTGGTCTATCGCGGCCATACTGGCAAGAAAAAGTTCCATGGAGCGCCAGTCTGTCAGCTGTAGTTCAATCAGTTGATTTGTAGCAACACGGTATCATAAACATGGTAGACAGTTGCTGAGCCCCGGGGTGTAAAAATAAACGTACTAAAGGCAACAGGAAGTCGTTTTACCGTCTTCCTAGACATCCACAAAGAGGAAGTCAATGGATTGCTGCCATCAAACAGGCGAAGAGCGCGAGTGATAAAACAAAAGATGGGACCCGACTGCCAATGGCAGTCGCTTGTGCAATGATAATTTTATATCAGGTAAGCTTGCTAGCTTACAGATAATAATGATAATGATAAAAGTAGGCCACGTTTTTTGTGATAATAGGCCAAAACAATTTATCTAAAGAGAAGGAGGAGGGAGGGTTTTCAATTGCTGGGGATGAATGGACAACAACACAGCCAAAACGTTAGGCTACAGTAACTATCGCTAGCTACTTTTGTTGCCTGACAATTAGCCTCGCTAGACGTAGCTAGCTATAACAGAAATCCAGCTGAGGGAATATTGTAACCGTTACATCCATATACACGAGGCTATATTTGCGTGCTATCGCTCAGTGTAGCTGAAACACTTTGCAAGGGTGTCATACAACTGAGTTCTTTCAGTGTTGGTCATGGACTGAAAACCTGAGCTGCTTGCTACACTGATGGTTGTCTGCTTTTTGCTGTGTCGAGAGTCGTTAAAAATTGTGTCCTTTGCCTGCTGTTAAGGCACTTTTTTCACAGATCCCTCGCTTGGTATTATTAACCATTTGCATGTTTCTTTAATGGCACTGCTACCTCCTCCCTGTGATGGCCTGGCGGCCGATCCAGGGTGTCTCCCCACCTGCCGCCCAGTGACTGCTGGGATAGGCTCCAGCATCCCCGCGACCCTGAGAGCAGGATGAGCGGTTTGGATAATGGATGGATGGATGCCACCTCTTCTGTGGCATGGTTGCGCTGCCAAAGCCAAAACAGCACAGCTGAAACATGACAGCAATTTTCACCTAAACGAGCTGTGCAGTTACAATGAGCACCAAGCACAACCCCATCCTGACGGATGACAACCCAAGGCTTCAGCTGCGGTTCATTAAGCCTCTGTGAATGATTCACCTGTTTTGTAGGAATTAGATTGAAACATTTATGCAGAATACATTCATTGAAAATAACGACATGGTTTGATCAACAGTTTTAAGGGGGTGGGGTGGGGTGAGGGAGGCTGCTAAATTGTTCATTACTACAGCTAACGTTAGCCTAAAGGGCTAATGTTTTTAGCCGCAATGCTAACCTAACCAACGTAATCTAACACAGTGCTTCGTTTCGTGATTACACCACACTTACCTCTCCTGTAACAATAGAGAGGCCTTTTGCTGGGATATTCCAAAATTGGATACCTGACACAAACCCCGATGTTGTCCATTTATAGCCTTCCAGGCTTTTATGAGCCTTTAAAGAGCTGCCGGTGTAGACGGAGGGGTAGTTGATCAAGTAGTTATGTATATGTCAGGACATTGGAAGTCGGGAACGTCATCTGTAACCTCAATCGGTTTAAAAGGGATGCTAGGAAGATTATAGGAATCGGATATTTGTAATCTTTTAAGTTTTTTAGAATATATGTCAATTTCGTGACTTTGAAAATGGGAAGTGTACTCAAACACTATATACTTGGCGCTGTCCACTGTACTGCTCTGGCAGTCGTTTTTTTCCTGCCAGTGGATTAAAATTCTATTTTTGTGACGTAACCGCTACAGCTCTATACGTAGCTAGCTAGCTAACAAACTTTTTTTGAACACCTTTATTATATGAACAAAAGAACAAGCTTGTTAGCTTACCGAGGCGCGTCCGCATCGTCCTGTCCAACGTGCCTCCTCTTCACATGTTCGTGCATTACTGAGGCGCTCCCATGATAAGCAAGGTCCACCTTACAAATTTCACAGGTAATGCTTTTCTTTGCCAAGTTGAGGGTGAAATGCTCCCAGACTTTAGATATTTTACGACGCTTTGACGTTGCATCGGCCGCCGCCATTTTGCTATTTTGTTTACCTGTCTTGTCGCTTCCGCTCCCGGTCGCTTTTGCGCGTAAAAGAAGTGAGATGGGTCACTCCTAAGCTACTTCCATCACCAGCTCCGGCGAAACGATGTTTAGTTCAGTTCTTTTTTGATGTTTCCCTTTTTCTCCTCAATTGTACATTGTACTTGGCCAATTACTCCACTCTTACCCACATCCGACTTCCCACCCGAAGACATGGCCAATGGACGCCCGACTATGCCGGAGGTAACACGTGGATTCGAACCGACGATCCCCGTGTCGGTAGGCAGCGGAATAGACCGCTACGCTTGTCATAGTCATTGATATGGTATAATGAATGAGGCAGTTTACTCAAATTGTTTGTCTTTAATGAACTCCATCGGGGCATCCCCAAGACACCTCCGACCTCAAGTACTGCCGTAGGGTTAGGGTTAGTGCCGTATCAACTGTAACGTGATAGGTTACAGGAATACTACATCTCCCTTCTTAAAATAAAATGCCTTCATACAACACATTTGGCATCAATCACATTTCTACTGCCCCAGTAAGTAAACCATGTTAGGACATAAATGCATTTTTCTAAACGTGCACATTTTTTTTAAACTACAAATATTTCAAGACAACAGTAAAAACATAACAATGCAATTTTTTTTCAGCATATGATAAACAGAACACTCGAACAAGGTATACCCTTTAGGTAAGTAGGTAGGATAAAGAGGTAAGTATCATATTCAAATCTTGCATTCAGTATGGTCAGTGCAATTCAAAAATTGTAACATTCAACATGATTATACATGTCTTTTTTTCTTTTGACAAATATCCATAGGGCAGCAATCCACCTACACCCTTTACATTTACCGGTCAAGGACCTTTCTTGGGTTAACTGTACATCCAAACCTGGTAGTGTACGTGTATGAAGATGTAGTGTCCAGTGTTGACGTCCCTTGTTCTGTACCATCATTTGGTTCTGGCTGTACTCCACAGTTTGTGTGTGTGTAGTGTTGTCCTTTGGCTGTAGCAGGTGACGACGATTGCGACGATAGGCTTGACCCTCATCAGTGTGGACATTATAGGATCTCTCTGTGTCTGCAGGCTCTCACAGTGGCAGGTTTCCAATGTCCGTTTGGCTGTTGGATGTGGACTGTGTCACCACACTTTAGTGTTGACAGTGGTCTTGCACTGAGGTCATGGTATTGCTTCTGTCTGTGCTGACACCGTACTCTCCTGGCATGCACAGCCTTTTGATAGACAACTTGTGGCTGGAGTTGTTTACCTGTGGTGGGAAGTACTGACCTCAGTCGTCGACTCATTAGCAGCTGGGCTGTTGACTTCAGGCCAGTGACTGGAGTGTTGCAGTATTCCAGCAAGCTGAGGTATGGCTCCTTTCTTTCTGTTCTGGCTTTGTCCAGTATCATCTTGGCTGTCTGGACGGTTCTCTCTGCAAGGCCGTTACTCTATGCATAGTGGGAGCTAGAAGTGATGTGGTTAAACTCCCATGCTTCTGCAAAGCTCTTGAACTCCCTGGAGCTGTAACAAGGACCATTATCACTGATAACTCTCTCAGGTATTCCTTCATTTTGTGGATGACTACAGACGAAGTAGTGTGATGTAGTCTTTCAATCTCAAAAGTATCTACTGTAGAAATCCACAACTACTATGTAGTCTTGCCCTTCAGAAGTGAACAAGTCTGTACCTACAACCTGCCATGGCCTCTCAGGAATGGGATGTGAGATCATTGGTTCTTTTGTGTTTGAGCTGCGGCACTCTATGCATATGGGACATCTCTCCACTACATATTCTATCTGTGCATTCATGCCAGGCCAAAATAGAATGTCTCTAGCTCTTTGTTTACGCTTTTCTACTCCCATGTGTCCTGTGTGTTTGCGTCTTAGCATTTCTTCTCGTAGTGTGTGTGGAACGATGATTTTCTCACCTTTGAACAACGCACTGTTGATTTCTGTAATCTCGTCCCTGTGATTCCAATATTCAGCAACACTGGAGGGACACTTCCAAAAGAGAGTGCAGGCAGGTTGGAGTGGGTGGAGAAGTGTGTCAGGAGTGATTTGCGACAGAAGGGTATCAGCAAGAGTTAAAGGGAAAGTTTACAAGATGGTTGTGAGACCAGCTATGTTATATGGTTTGGAGACAGTGGCACTGACGAAAAGACAGGAGGCGGAGCTGGAGGTGGCAGAGTTGAAGATGCTAAGATTTTCACTGGGAGTAACGAAGAAGGACAGGATTAGGAATGATTATATTAGAGGGACCGCTCAGGTTGGACGGTTTGGAGACAAAGCAAGAGAGGCAAGATTGAGATGGCTTGGACATGTGTGGAGGAGAGATGCTGAGTATATTGGGAGAAGGATGCTGAATATGGAGCTGCCAGGGAAGAGGAAAAGAGGAAGGCCAAAGAGGAGGTTTATGGACGTGGTGAGGGAAGACATGCAGGTGGCTGGTGTGACAGAGGAAGACGCAGAAGACAGGAAGAAATGGAAACGGATGATCCGCTGTGGCGACCCCTAACGGGAGCAGCCGAAAGTAGTAGTAGTAGACTGGATGGACACTTTCGGCCTGAATGACCTGTTTCAACATGGTGAGCTGTGTGTCTTGGGATGTAGCTGCCTGGATTTCCATAAGCTCGCTGTCACTCACAGGTAGGTTACTCATGAGCATGTGTACTTGGGCATCCATGCCTTCACTCAGATTGGTCTCGTCGGTGACGATTGACTTCCTGGACAACGTGTCTGCGACTGGAATGTCTTTTCCGGGGCGGTGCATGATGGTGATGTCATATCTTTGCAGTTGCAGTACCATGCATTGAAGTCTGACTGGTGCTGCTGCGAGTGGTTTCCTCAGTATCGATTCAAGAGGCTTGTGGTCAGACTCCATGACTACGTGGCGACCATACACATATTGCGTGGCCCGTTTGTGTACGGGCCATCCCAACACAGAAGGCCAAACTCCTCAGGACAAGACTCAGCAGTTTATCTACACCTAAAGGAGAAGACACACTCCTTCGAGGACAGCAACGTACACATTTTGGACAGGGAAGATAGATGGTTTGAAAGAGGGGTGAAGGAAGCCATCTATGCGAAACTGGAAAAACCATCCCTCAACAGAGGAGGAGGTCTGCGACACCACCTATCTCCCACTTACAATGCCGTCCGTTCATCTCTACCCAGGAGACTCAAGAAGCTTAGCCTCCAAGAACAACAGTCGGTCACTAACGGCTCCAACGACTCATGACCACTGAATGGAGCACTAACGAAGTCGAAACTAACACCCCCAATGACCGTCGCTGCTTAACATCGGATCACAAAGAGCCACACATACCAATAGCTCTGATAACGACGGGCGTTGCTAAACATCAGAAAACAAAAAACAGCCACGCATATCAATACCTCTGATAACGACGGGCGTTGCAACACATCGGAACACAAAGAGCCATGGACATCGTTAGCTCTGATAACGACTCCAAAGAGGCTAAATATCTGAGTTTCATCACCAGCCAGTCAGACTAGCTTGGTCTAGTCAGAAAGGCACGAACTGATGAAACCTCTTGGATGAGAGGCAAAACGTCTTCACGAATATATACCAACTCCAGTTGCACTCGATTCAATTCCTCTTGATGCATCAACTTGTAGTGTCAGTTCCTTTTCTGGATCAAAGTACCTGAGGACTGGACCTGGTTCCTGTACAATGAGATCTTTCATGTTCTGGAACGCCGTGTTGTGTGTTGCATTCCATACAAACTCACTGCTTTCCTTCAGTAGTTTATGTAGTGGTGCATTCACCTCTGACAATCTGGTTGTGAATCTGGCCAGGTAGTTGTTCATCCCCAGTATTGTCTCAAGCTCTGCCTTGTTCTGAGGTCGCTCCACATCTCTGATGGCTTCTACCTTGCCTGAGTCTGGTTTGATGCCTTCACGAAGTGTTTGACCTCTTGAACACAGATGACATTTATCTGGGTTTAACTTTACCCCTCTTTCCTTCATCCTCTGCAGCATGGCCCGTATCTTTGCGTCGTGCTCCTCTTTTGTGCTGTCATACACCAGAATGTCACCAGCGATGGCTGCAACGCCATTGAGGCCCTCGTAGGTCTCATCAATCCCCCTCTGGAACTCATCCTGTGCTGAAATGACACTAAAAGGAAGGCGGAGAAACCTGTACCAGCCAACCACAGAGTTAAAATTTGTCAACACTGAAGCCTCTTCTGTTAGTTTGATCACCCAGTAGCCTGACTGTGCATCAAGCACACTGAGCCAGCTTCAGTGTGATGTCATCTAATGTAGGCATTGGGTAATGTGGTCTTTGTATTGCGTGATTCAGGTCTTTGGGGTCAAGGTATATTCTCAGTCTGCCAGTGCTGGGTTTTTCAACAACCACTAGTGCATTTACCCATTCTGTAGGTTCTGTTACCTTCTGGATGACTCCAGCTCTTTCCATCTCATCCAGCTCTTCTTTCAAACAGTTGCGGAGCTTGTGTGGAATCCGTCGTGGAGGGTACACCACTGGTACTGCCGCTGGTTTCAGGTGGATTGTGCATTCTCCTGGGAACTGTCCAATGCCCTTAAACACATCAGAGTACTCGGCCATAATGTTAGTAGGTTAATTTTGCGTAGCATCGACAGATAGCACCACTTTGACTAAGCCTGTGTCTAGGCAGGCTTGCAGGCCAAGGACAGGTGGGCCCTGTGTACTGACTATGTAGAACTCTCGCATGACAGTAGTGCCTTTGTACTTGCATTGTAGGTCCCACATCCCTGTCACATGTAGTGCTTGACCACCATATGCACTGAGTTTTATTTCTGCTGGTCTTAGATCTACATCTCTAAAGTCCCTGTCATAAATGTCTCCGTATTGTGTTTACATCAGCACCTGTGTCCAGTTTAAACTTCAGTTTGTGCCTTTGTGGTCCCCATTCCAGTTCAGCAAATGCTTGCCTTTTGTCATTACTACTGGGATTCTTAGTAACTGTGTCTATGAAGAATTCATCCTCGGTCACATTGTCATCTTCTACTATGCCATGCACTTTTCCTGTGTATCTTTGTCATTGTGGTCCTGTCTTGCAAGCTTTAGCAAAGTGATTAAATTTCTTACACTTATTACACTGTTTCCCTTCTGCTGGACAGATCTCATCTTCATTATGTTCCCATGCACAATATCCACACTTCTCATTCCTGTATTGTTTGTGGTCACCATTTCCTTTGACATATCGCCCCTGCCTGTGGCTAACTGTTTCATTCCTGTTTGGCTTCTTATTTACAGCATGTACAGCCACATCGCTACTGGTGTAGCTGCTAACCATTGTTCTGATCTGTTCCTGCGCTAGCTCATGCGATCTGGCAATTTCGATGGCTTTCTCTAAGGTCAAATTTGGTCCGTGGGTAAGCAGTTTCTCACGCACTCTTGGTGAGCTGGTTGCAAAAACAAGCCTATCCTGGACCATTTCATCGTTGTTAGCATAGTTACAGTCTTTAACGAGTAACTTTAGCTCTGTTACAAAATTCTCAAAGGACTCGCCCATGTTCTGCATCTTTTCATGAAACTTGTACCTAGCAAAAATCGGGTTAGCTTTAGGAATCACGTATTCCTCGTAGCTATCTTAATACGTTTTCATTAGCTTAGCTTCAGCAGCTGTCAGTGTCCATGTGTTGAAGACGTTGCGTCCTTTTTTCCCCACCCATAGCAGAAGATAACTGCACTTTGCTTCTTCATTTTGCAAATGTAGTGGGCTTGAGAACATTAGCTCAACATGCTGTCGGAACTTTCTCCATGCGTCGGGCAGGTTCGTTGAATCCCAATCCATCCTAGGGCTCAGAACGCCGTGGGGAATCCATCTTCTCTCTCTATGACGTGAGTTCGATCAACTACTCTGACACCATGTCATATTCATTGATATGGTATAATGAATGAGGCCGTTTACTCAGATTGTTTGTCTTTAATAAACTCCATCGGGGCATCCCCATGACATCTCCGACCTCAAGTACTTCCGTACGTCATGTCATATCCTGTCGTATCAACTGTAACGTGATAAGTTACAGGAATACTACAACGCTACTGTTTAGTTCAGTTCCACAGCGTGAAATACGTGCGCAATGACGTAACCGATGAACTGTCGACAATTAAATTCTTTGGCAACTAATTTTGTCATCGATTTTTGTCGACTACGTCGATTAATCGTTATACCCCTATGTCATATAATGCAAAGAGGACGACTTTTGAACTATATATGAAGGGCCGTACAGTATATAAATATTTGCATCGTATTTCTTCTGTTCTGGGTTTTCTTGTCTAAATGTGAGCAGAACCTAATCTCTTTCACATTTCAGTGTTTTGTATTTATGTCATATGAAAATAATGCTTACTCCAATCATAAGTGTGACCTATTATTAACATACAAAAAAAGGGTTTACATTCAGGATGCCATTTATGTTCAAAACTATTAAAAAATCAAATCAAGAGTGAAAATAGACACCATTTAAGGTAGCTGTAGGGAAAAGGGGTCAGACTTGTCTCTGCTTTATCTGGTTTAATTCAGCCTGCAATAGTTGTTGGTGTGTGTGTGCATGTGTGTGTACCAAGTTTTTCTGTCTTGCCCAAATGTCCCCATTAGGATAGAAAAATCTGAAACCACCTATCTTGTGGGGACATTTTATGGGTCCCAATGAGGAAAATTGTCCATTTTAGCGTTCGGACTTGGGTTACGGGTTAAGGTTAGGATTAGGTTAAGGTTCGGGTTATGGTTAAGGTTAGGCGTGTAGTTCTGATGGTTAAGGTTAGGATTAAGGGCTAGGGAATGAATGTAGTCAGTGAGGGGGGTCACCACAAGTATAGGATGACATGGTGTGTGTGTGTGTGTGTGTGTGTGTGTGTGTGTGTGTGTGTGTGTTGAATCAAAATGTATAGATGAAGATCCTCTTTTCAACTGTTAATGAGGGATCAGAGAACTACTTGTGAGAATTGACAGTTGGAAACAGTTCATTCTTACATCTGGGGCAGTGTTGTCAATGCTTTTTGGCCTGAAAAGCCTCACATACTTGTTACTGATACTCTCAGACACATCACCCCAGATTCTCTCGTGTGGTGGACACACTTGTTTCCCCTCCATTATGCCACCGACCAACACCGTGTCCAGAGTGTTGAGATTCAAGTATGCATGGAGTGGAAAAATTCATTAGCTTGCAAATGTGTCCAAATTTGATTTAACCTTTTCAAAGCAGAGTGAGGTCTGGGTTTTTATTGCTCCCTAAACAGACAATGGAACTTCCAAAACATCTCAGGCCTTGCACATCAAGACACAAACTACAATTTAGCATTGCAGATACGGTCCATCAAACAAAGGCTGCAGTCATCCTCGTTGAAATACTTAAATGGATTTCACAAATGTTCAAGGTCACCGTTCAAAAGACACACACATGCAAAGCTCCACATGCATGAGACGTTTATTTATGTGTGTCCATTGAACTGATCTCCGGGCTTTTCGTGAGCTTATTCAGACTCCCACGTTGCACAAACAGGGATGGAAGAGCCTTCTGGCCTTTGATCTCTTCACAAAGAGTCCTGATACACGAATAAGGGTGAGTCTGAAGCGACATTTACACGGCAACGTTTACAACATAAAACGGTAAAGTATTGTTACGTTTAAGCCGTTCGTTCAAACGACAACGGCATTTTGGAGGCCTCAAAACACAAACTTCTGAAACCGGGTTCCAGAGTGAAATCATTTTGAAAGCGCAACTCCATCAAAACCGGGAAAATATTTACCCCGAGAAGATCATGCCGTGACACCGTGTCACGTGTTTCTGTGAAAACGGTGACGTCACGGCCCCACTTTGCACATGCGTATTACGTTTTCAGTCAAATAGCCATGCGCGAGAAGGAAGACAACGTTAACAGTGGCGGATTAAGTAGTGTAACGTGCATGGATAAGTAGACACGTTGGTCCTTGGCTGACGGGTCGGACCGTTTAGTCGACTGGCTAACGTTGTCGCTTGCGGGGCGGGAGATATGGGTTCGCGTCCCGGCCGTGGCGACGGTCTCCCAGTCTGCTCCCCGAATTCGCTATAGTATTTTGACTGGCATGATTCCCAGTCAACGTTTTCCTGTAATTTTGATGCTTTATAGCCCAGGGTCACTCGGAGTAACAACTCTACTTCATCGTCCGTCCAGACAAAATTATCTGTTTTCGAGCGTACACTCGCCACCGTCTGTTTATTTACTCACCGCTCTGAGTAGAAAGCGTTTGTGTGCAGGCGCATGGTGTTGTTGGGTCCACCGGAAGAGCTCGCTACTACAAAGTTTCACCGCCAACTACTGGCCTGGCATGCATACTACAGCGTTTTCAGTCGTTTTTGTTTGTTTGTTTGTTTGTTTGTTTTTTGCGGATCCGTGTGCATGCGGATCATATTCAAAACGATGTCGTCTGACCGCGGAACTTTTTTTTTAAACGCGCACGAAAAACTTTTCCGTTTTTAGCAAAACCGTTGTCGTGTAAACGTTTCAGATTGTTTCAGATTGATTTTATTTCGAACATGCTAAAATAACAAAATAAAATACACACGCAGGAATACAAGAACAAAATGGAAATAATAGTAAACATATTTTGCAAACTCTCTGTAACAACATAAGTAATAACTGGACCATGTTGGAAAAGAGTGTAGGATGAAGTAAATGTTGAGATATAACACCAGTGTATTTGTATGACTGTGTTACTGTGTACTATTATTTTGTTTACGACTTTGTTTGTCCACAAGTGGGCGGTGTTGCGCTTGCATGCGTGGATTGATTACGTCACTGAGACGCTGTTCATTTTCTTCTTCTGCCAAAACTACCGAATAAACGGAGGCTGCATTTTTCCCTCCAGCAGAAGTTCGGTAGTCAGTACGATTCTTTATAACGGTTTAATAATCCACTTCATCTGCGCGGAGATAGACATAAAGTATTAGTCTAGTCTTCTAAAAGGTTATGGGCCCAGATAACGTTGGATTATTTAGTAGTTTGATAAAAGAAGTACACGAAGTGTGATAACCTCGGATGGCGGGATGCGCACAGGTTAGCACGGAGTAGCAAGTTAGCAAGTGTGAAGCTAGTTAGCATCGAGAGAGGCTATCGGGAAGCTAACGGAACGCTAAGCTAAGCTAACGCTACCTAGGGAGATGGAGCGGAAGAAGAGCAGGTGGCCCACATTCAACGGACAGGCCGATGAGTATGAACTGTGGGAAGAGCGAATGCTCTGTTGCATGCATGGTGTGGGGCTGAAAACCACCATTCTTACCGAGCCCGCGGGATTGACAGCGGAAGAGCAGGCCCTAGACGAGGAGCGGAACGCGGACGCCTACTGCGCATTGGCGCCTTTATTGGACAACACAAGCTTGGGATTGATCTTCAGAGAAACGAAGAACAACGGAAGAGAGAGTCTACGGGTGTTGCGGGAACATTACATTGGTAAGGGCAGACCCCGGATGGTCACTCTGTATGTAACATTGACTGGGCTAAAGAAAGCTGATAATGAGACGATAACCGAATACATTATCCGAGCTGAACAAATCATTATGGCTCTCAAAGGGGCGAGAGAAGCACCGAGTGAGGGACTAATGATGGCCATGGTGATGAGGGGGTTACCCGAGAGATATAAGCCATTCACTCTAATGGTGACACATGGCGACAGTGAGTTGACATTGGGACAATTTAAGGCCAAATTGAGAAACTTTGAGGCGGCAGAAGATGTAGCTAATGCTACAGCATCGGACGAGACGTCCAAGAGGGTGATGAAGGCCCACGCAGCGCCTAAGAAAAAGCCAGTGAAACGCTGTGAGGGAGAAGATGATCAAACGGTGTGCTGGCGATGCGCTGACAAAGGCCATCGGAAATCGGACTGTTCACGCAGTGTGTGGTGCAGCTTCTGCCGGATCAAGGGTCACACGGACAAAGTGTGCAAGAAGAAGGACCGCGCTGATGGAGCCAGATGTGCACGCAAGCAAGGTGGCGGCGGTGGTCACGGAGCAGGTCGAGATAGGGACCGGGGAATACTGCGGAAGAAGAGAACTACATCTTCAGAGTGCAGGCTGGAGAGACCAGCTCAGCAGGACCAGGACGACGGCAACAGTTCAAACCAGGAATGATTGTGGACTGTGGGGCTTCTTCCCACATAGTCAATGATAAGAAGAAGTTCAAGAGCTTTGACAGCTCGTTCGAGCCAGAGAAACACTGCATGGAGCTGGCGGACAGTAAGCGCACCTTTGGTGTGGTGCAGGGCAGGGGAGATGCTACGGTATGTCTGCTCGACAGTGAGGGGCGACGGTGTAGAGTGACACTGCGGAACGCACTATATATTCCATCGTACCCCCAAGAGCTCTTCTCTGTGAAGTCTGCGACAGCACACGGAGCCAGTGTGTTCTTTGAAGAGGGCAGAGGTGCCCTGATGTCACCGGATGGTACCAGGTTTGACATTTTTGTACAGGGGAAAATGTACTATTTGCAAACTGAATGTGTTGTTGAAAAGTGCCATGTGAGCCATGATATAGAAACTTGGCATGAGATAATGGGCCACTGCAACTATGATGATATCATAAAGCTACAGGATATCACTGATGGTATGCATATAAAGGGTAAAGTGTGTAAACCTGACAAAGAGTGTGCAGTATGCATAGAAGGGAAGTTTACCCAAAACAGGAACAGGAAATCTACAGACAAAGCCAAGACACCACTGGAGTTGGTAAACACTGATTTAGCCGGTCCTGTGGCAAACGAGTCCAGTAATGGTTTCAGGTACATGCAATCATTTACAGATGTGTGCACAGGGGCTGTGTGTTTATTTCTTAAAAACAAAGAGTGACACAGTGCAAGCGACCGAGAAATTTCTGGCAGATGTAGCTCCCTATGGGACAGTGAAATGCATAAGGTCGGATAATGGAACTGAGTTTACAGGCAAGGAGTTTCAAACCCTGTTGAGACGGAACAAAATAAGACATGAGACGTCCTGCCCATACTCTCCCCATCAAAATGGCGTTGCAGAGAGAGAAGGACGCACACTATTCGAGATGGCAAGGTGTATGCTAATAGATAGTGGTCTACCAAAGAGCCTCTGGCATTATGCTGTACAGGAGGCAGCCCACACCAGAAACAGATGCTTCAACAAGCACACAGGCACTACGCCATACACGGCAATGACAGGAAAAAGGTGCAACATGGTTAGAATGCAAAAGTTCGGGACAGAATGCTATGCTTACCAGCAGGACAAGGGAAAGTTAGATTCTAGATGTGAGAGGGGGCGTTTTGTAGGACACGACAAGAACAGCCCGGCCTACCTAGTCTACTACCCTGACCAAGAGAAAGTACAGAAACACAGACTAGTTAAATTTGTACACAAGGCAACTAGTGAAAATGAGACTCAAACACCAGGTCTGCACCCAGAAGACTGGGTAAGAGAGAGAAAGTCTGTTGAGACAGCTGCAACTCAGCCTAGAGTACAGAAAAATGTACAGACTGACGGTACACAGTCAACACCCGAGGATGATGACGAGGAACACCCAAGGGTGACGTCACAAGCCTCAGCCAGTGGGAGGTACCCCCAAAGGGAACGCAACCCTCCGAGATACCTGATTGACTATAGTCAGGGCGACAGTGATGACAGCTCACTCACTACTATAGATTATGCATACAGGGCAGTGTGCGGTGTCTCTCTGACCTTTAAAGAGGCAATAGAATCGCCAGAATCAGAAAAGTGGTCCAGGGCAATGGACGAGGAAATGGAGTCTCTAAGAGACAACAAAACATTCACCCTTACGAAATTGCCAGAGGGCAAGAAAACAGTGGGAGGAAGGTGGGTGTATGCGATAAAGACAGATATAGACGGACACGACAAGTACAAGGCTAGATTTGTAGCAAAGGGATATAGCCAGAGAGCTGGGGTGGATTATGGGGAGACATTTTCGCCGACAGCCAACCTAACAAGTGTTCGAGTGCTTCTACAGAAGGCGGCTCAATATGACTTGATTTTACACCAGATGGATGTAAAGACGGCCTATCTTCATGCCCCCATAGACTATGACATATACATAGAACAACCTGAGGGTTATATTGAGAAGGGAGAAAAACTAGTGTGTAAACTAGAGAAGTCAATCTACGGCCTCAAGCAGTCTGGCCGCAATTGGAACTTACTGTTACACGAGTGTTTGACAGGTGATGGTTTTACACAAAACCAATCAGACCATTGTGTGTACTCCAAGGAGTCACAGGAAAGGATGTCATTGGTGTATTGCCCTACAGACGAAATGGTTGCGGGTGTAATGACGAAGCCCGCATCCAAGGTAAAACTGAAAACATTTGCTAAGGCAATGTTTGGTGTGTGAAATGTGAGTGGTATGGGTTATACCAAGTTTTTTTTTTGTTCTATAAATATGAAAAGGTATACAGTAAGCACATGATTCATAAGTGGGAGTGTTGAGATATAACACCAGTGTATTTGTATGACTATGTGTTACTGTGTACTATTATTTTGTTTACGACTTTGTTTGTCCACAAGTGGGCGGTGTTGCGCTTGCATGCGTGGATTGATTACGTCACTGAGACGCTGTTCATTTTCTTCTTCTGCCAAAACTACCGAATAAACGGAGGCTGCATTTTTCCCTCCAGCAGAAGTTCGGTAGTCAGTACGATTCTTTATAACGGTTTAATAATCCACTTCATCTGCGCGGAGATAGACATAAAGTATTAGTCTAGTCTTCTAACAGTAAAGAACTTTTCTGGTCCTACCCCTTTATCAATCAAATCAAAACAAAACAAAACTTTCAAGACAAAACAAAAGTGGAAAAAAGAAAAGAAATGCCAATGCATAGAGATTAAAATAAACAAAACAGTACAAGTCAAACAAGGCACCTTACACGTCATGTATCATGTCATGTTATTCCAGTCCACCTCTTTGTTCATCCATCCTATGTCTATTCAATATGTTATTTTTAAGGAGTTGTTTAAACTTATTTATTGATGTACACATCTTAATTTATTTTTCACAGTTCCATAGATTGACTCCTTTGATGGATATACAATGAAGTTTTGCATTTGTCCTCACTAGTTGTTTTTTGAATATACATAGTCCTCTGAGATCGTCTTTACTTTCTCTCCTTTGGAACAACTTTTGAACACTTTGGTAACTGCTGATTTTTTACTCTGTACATGATTTGAATTGTTTTGAAGTCAATCAAATCCTTAAATAAATTGTAGTGCCTTCAGTTTGATAAAGAGTGGGTTTGTAGGCTCTCTGTAAGTGGGTTTGTTTACAATTCTTATGGCTCTTTTTTAAGGGAGGAAAACTGGATCTGTGTTTGTTTTGTATGTGTTCCCCAACACTTCCACACAGTAGGTGATGTATGGAAGTATGAAGGAGCAGTACAAGGTGTATAGTGCTGGTTGATGCAGAAGATCTTTGACTTTATATAGTATTGCAGTGGACTTTGATATTTTTGCTTTAATATACTTTATATGTCATTTCCAACATAATTTATTGTCTATTATTACTCCGAGAAATTGGATTTCTGACACTTTTTCGATTTCTACGTCATTTACTATGAGCTTCTTGTTTGAGTTTGTTGACCAATTCCCAAATATCATGAATTTCGTTTTGCTTAGATTTAGTGTTAGTTTATTTGAATCAAACCAACTGTTTAGTTTCTTCAGTTCATTTCCTACTGTATCCAAAAGTTGTTCCAAGTTGTCCCCACTGCAAAGTAGATTTGTGTCATCTGCAAATAAAATTATTTTGTGTTTTTGAAACCTCACATATATTATTAATGTACAAAAGAAACAACAATGGCCCCAACACTGAGCCTTGAGGAACTCCACACTTAACCTTCATTAATTCTGATTTATAATTATTAATTTGCACATATTGGTTCCTATTATTTAGGTAACTGGATAGCCAAGAAAGAGCTACTCCTCTGATTCCATATTTTTGTAGCTTTATTTATAATAAGTCATGGTCAACCGTATCAAATGCTTTTTTTTAGATCTAAGAATGTATTCTTTCTTTTCTATAGCATTTGTTATCTCTTCCACAAAATCAATGAGTGCAGATGATGCAGTCCTATTGGTTCTAAATCCATTTTGTTGTTCACACAGTACATTATACACAACATATCTCTGAAGTCGTAAAAACACGTTTTATGTCTGACACAGAAACAACATGGGAACGCGGGTTCTGCGGCTGGTGTGTATGTTGCTTCTGCAGATTTATGAGAAAACTGTTTGGCCAGGCTGTTCACCGTAATGCATATCCACACACACACACACACACACACACACACACACACACACACACACACACACACACACACACACACACACACACACATTTCTCATCAGCTACTGTGAGACAGGCAAGCTCATTTGTAGAGACCAAACAGCTGCGCTGACATATCACCTTTCAATACCACAAAAAAGGGATCGGTCTCTCTAAGCCGCGCTAATACACATGTAGGTGCAGATGGAAAGGATATGTTAGGGTTCCCCACAATGTGTTAATTGATCTAACTAAACAAACACGTGGACAGCCAGGAGAAATCCCAGGAATCATTTAATGAAAAAAAAAGGAATGAGGTTTAGCAGTGAGTGAATTTCTGCGGAGTCCCCAGTTTTCTTGGGTCTGGCTGAAATAAAAAGCTGCAGAATAATTGGCTTCATTCGTCAACTTTGATGAACGTGTATGCAGAGCTTTGCTAAAAATCTCAGCTGTGTCAGCAAAATTAGACAATTTAATTTATTAAGTCATAGTTTGTGCTGTATTATGAAATAATCATGGCCAATTCATCCTCACTTTTTTTTATGTCTCTGTTATCATGCAGTCCAGACCACTACTTAAAGGATGAAGGCCACAGTAATTTGTCTTTTCGGGAATCAGGAATCAGGAGTGTTTATTTGTCATACGAAATATCGTTTCCCCCAGCCTACAGCAGTGCAACACAAAGACAAAAACACATATCCAAACTACAAGAACACATCAATCCAAACTACAAAAAAACCTACAAAAACACATATATCCAACATATAAAAAAAAAAAAACTTTCACTGTCCAAGAGAGCGAACGCCAAGATGACTGTCAGAACTGCCAGTCTGCATGGGCTGGCAGTTTAGCCTGCCCCGCTTCCACATCCTGTCAGACCGCCCTCCGTGTTTCCTCTTCAGGCGCAGCTCCAGGCAGGGCCATGGTCCCTGGGCTCATCGGATGCAGCAGATCAGGCTCGCCGGGCCGATCCAACGCCAGCTCTCCCAGCCAGACACCTTCGACACACCTCCCCGCACGCCACACGACGACACCAAAAACACAGTCTTAGCCTGCCCCACTTCCGCATCCTGTCAGACCGCCCTCCGTGTTTCCTCTTCGGGTGCAGCTCCAGGCAGGGCCGTGGTCTCTGGGCCCACAGGATGCAGCAGACCAAGCTCTCCCAGCCGATCCAGTGCCAGCTCTCCCAGCCATCAAACGGAGACACAAACTTAGACTCAGACGTGGACAAAGACACTGTATGGAGGGTACTGGGTGAGGCTGTGGCAAACGTGAATTCACACCGCCATCTTACAACACCGGAACTGGTTCTTTTCTATCTCTACAGAAGAGCAGATTGCAAAAGTCAGTCTGCATAATTTGACATCATGTTCTGTTCCCAAGAGAACAGAATGTTTGTCTTAGGTTAGGTATACTTTAAGACATGGTGTACAAAAAAAAAAAAAAACAAAATAGAAACTTTGAAAACATTTGAGACTTCCTGCTCTCCTTGTCACTTGGTGGTTTGGCTTCAGCATTTGCACCCATGAAGAAATGACATGATGGAATCACTGCTCAGCAGCTTATTGGCACAGGTGTGATTAATTACGACACAGCACAGTTCACTTGACTCCCCTCCAGCTCAGGAAGATACACTGTGAACATATTCATACTGCCTATTGGATATTGCATGATGAATTGCTGTCTTTCCCAATGAGTCAGCATGGCAGAGCAAACCTTGATCCATTTTCCAGTAATCCTGAGACAGCAGAGACAGCCTGACCAGCTCTCAGAAACCCTGCCGTTATGAGATATGTGTTGCTCACATCCTTGTTTTTAACCTTGTCCAAACATGAGTCACATACTGACCATTTCTCGGCTTTACACCCATAGAAATATTTATTGTTCCCGTGTCTGAGATTGTTAAATTTGTCTCCCTCTTTGTAAACAGACTTCCAGTAAACATGCTGACATACTGACACATCCAAGAATAAGTATACATGTTTTAGAGACTGAGCCAGTATGTGGCTGAGTGACTGGATGACTGAGCATCCTAAAAGAATAAGGGATGAGAGCACCACATTATTTCTCCTGAGTATGAAATGGAATGGATTTTGCAGGGTGGTTATTTTCGATAACGTCTAAGCCTAGTTCCTGATACCTGTGTACACAAAAAGCAATTCTGTCCTTTGAAATTGGCTCAAATTGTGGTGCACCCGAAGAATGAGTAAGCCATCCAACATTCCCGTACGGAGAAAATTTTGTTTTGATTCAAGCACTTGCATGTGACTGAAGAATTATCCTGGAGACGGCACTAATCGCCTTCCCGTAAAGCAACATGCCTTGCCATGTTTAGTCATCCAAGTCCAATATTACCAGCAGTAGCCACCGATTAAGATTTTACGATACTTGCTTTGTGATTACGGTTCGATTTCCTTTAAGTTCAACAACTTGCACTGTTATCAGCAGTACATAGAGCGAAAATGTACGGCATGCAGCTGAAATACTTCCCCCCCCTCTTTTATTCTATAGAAAAAACATTCAAAGTACTACACACATATAAACCAACAGGGAAATAAAACATTTCACAAACCCATCGAACTCTACAGAATCAAAGAGGACAAGAATCAAAGATTACAGCGCAGGCAGACAAAACAGAAAATAGTGAGGTAACCTGTAGGCCTTGGCATGGCTTCCAGTCTACAGACCCCCCACCAAATCAAAGAAATCAGGCTCAAAATACACATACACACAGTATACTGTTTAACCAAAATCCAACATCACCCTCCCTCTTCCCCAATCACAACAAAAGTGCTCCCCTCTACAAATCCACCAACAAACTCTTCTTCTCTAACATAACCATACAACATATTAGCATCTCTTTCCGTTATACTCCTAAAATATTCCACACCTCAGCTTTCCTCTTTCCATAATGGGCTATATTCCTCCTTAGCTTGACAGCAAACCTTGCATGGCTTAAAACACAATTTAATAAATTAACATTACATCCGTTCACTTTGCCAGCCACCCCAAACAGTGCACAGTTTATTCAGGAATCAGGAACACTTAGTCATTTCATATTGCTTCCCCCGGCCCACAGCAGTGCAACACAGAGACAAAAACACATCCAAACACTACAAGAACTACAAGAACACACATTTCCAAACTAACACACATATCCAAACTAAAAAGAAAAAGAAAAAGAAAAAAGAAAAACCCTGTCCAGGAGAAGGAACACCAGCATTAGTGCAGGAAGGGGGCTGTAGCGCCCCTTAGTGGTGGGTGCAGCCCCCCAGTAGTGGCAGGTGGCTGTGTAACGTCTTAGAACCAACAGTATGCCTAACTTTTCCTAACGTTCAAATGCAAAAACATAAATAAATAAAACATACCTTTATGTTAAACAGCGGGCTAGGGCTGTGCGGAATGTACATTTTTCATAATAAAGTGAGTAAACACGCCATTCCAAATCTGCTACACACACGCCTTACAAACAAAACAATGACGTCATACTGTAGCGACCGAGGGGGAGGCGGTCTCTCTGACTGTCGGCGGTTCTGAGCTGACAGTCAGACGTCATATGTTAGATTGAAAATTGTGTTTTAATGATGTGGTGTTCATGTTGTGGTTATTTTTGTGTTGTTTTGGGGGTTCGACTCTGACTAAGCAGGAGACCGTTTACTGATTAACTTATTGTAGGACCGTGACCGGGACTGATGTCGCCACTTGGGACATGGGGGGGGGGGTCAGTTCTAGTCCGTTCTGGCCGGTGTGAATAAAATAGCACTCTCTGGGTCGTGCGGTGTATGGGGCACGGGAGTTGCAATTAAAAAATACATCTCTGCCTCTCGACTCATTCTTCCACGCCGGCTTGGCACGATACTTTTCGTTTTAGTTGGTAGCCCCCCTAATTAAAACATCTTCCCACGCGCCTGAACGCCAGCCAGGATGACTGTCGGAGCTGTCGTTCTGCATGAGCTAGCAGTTAGCTTAGCCTGCCCCGCTTCCGCGTCCTGACAGACCGCCCTCGGTGTTTCCTCTTCAGGCACAGCTCCGGGCAGGGCGGTGGTCCTAGGGCCCACCAGACGCAGCAGACCAGGCTCCCTCAGCCGATCCAACTCTAGCTTTCCCAGACACCTTCGACACACCTCCCCCACACTCCACACAACGACACCAAAAACACAGTCAACACTAGGCGATGGCCGCTGCCAGACCGCCCTCGGTGTTATCGGAGTTGTCGGTCTGCATGGGCTAGCAGTTAGCCTAGCCTGCGCCGCTTCTGCGTCCTGTCAGACCACCCTTGGTGTTTCCTCTACGAAGCTCCGGGCAGGGCCGTAGTCCTGGGCCCACAGGACGTAGCAGACCAAACTCTCCCAGCCGATCCAGCTCCATCTCTCCCAGCCATCAAACGAAGACCCAAACTTAGACGCAGACGTGGACAGACACTGCATGGATGGTACTGGGTGAGGCTGCCGCAAACGTGAATTTGCACCATCATCTTCCCACACCGGTACTGGGTGAGGCCGCTGCAAACGTGAATTCATGCCGTCATCTTCCCACACCGGAAGTGGAATAAAACAGGCATGGCGCATGGTACTATGTATGTTTTGCTGTTTGTTTGGCTTTATATGTGGTCATGTTGTTGTTGTGTGTCAGTAAGGACTGTGGGTCTTGGTAAATTGGCAGTATGCTGTACATTCATTTCACTTTGTGTATGAGGACTTTCTGATCGTGAGCTCTGGGTCTGACTTGTGTGTCATAACTTACATAATGCTGAGCAAAACATGCCATCTAAATCTGTTTTCTATGTGATAATAGCTGCTTTCAGACATAAGCAGAAATGTTTAAATTCATTTAACTGCAGCGGGGGCTTAGTGGTTAGCACTGTCGCCTCACTTCGAGGGTCCTGGATTCACTTCAGCCTTGTCTCTGCTGGGTTTGCGTGCTCTCCCTGTGTTTGCATGGGCTTCCTCTCACGGCCCAATGACAGGTATGTTTGGAGAATTGGAGTGAATTGTCCACACGTGTAAATAGTGTGTGAGTGACTGCATGTGTGGGCTCTGTGATGGACTGGAGACCTGTCTGCCTGCCTTCCATCCAAATGCATGCTGGGATAGACTCCAGCCTTTTACCCAAAATTGGATTAGGTGGGTATAGACAATGGATGGATGGGTGGATTAATTCAATTCATGCTGAAAATCCACAGCTTATCTCTATCAATTCTACGAGTTGGTATTGACGACTGTGTCTCATACTGTAATCCTCAGAGGAAACTTGGGACATGAATAATGAAACCAGGAGTAACCTCATTACTCTTTGTGCATTAGAGGGGGAATCACAACGTTTAGCGCTGTCTGACTCAGTGATTTTATTACAGATGCTTGATTCAATAAAGCAACTCAGATGACTTGAAGTCCATGACTCAATGACAGCGCTGCAGGCAATGCCATCCATCACCAGCAAACAATCTTCCTCTCGTCTCCTCTACACTCTCTTACTGAACCTGCCCCGCCTGTTTTCTCTTATTCTAACTGCACACACCGAGTCCAGTTCACTCTTTTGCACTGTGAATGCTCTGCCTCAGCGTTTCACCCCTGATCAGATCATTGGATGCTTAAAGCGCAATAGCTCTCAATTCTGTGGATTTAAAATCATTTGAGGTTCAAGGGGGCGCACAGTGGCGCAGTGGTTAGTGCAGTCGCCTAACAGCAAGAAGGTCCTGGGTTTGAGCCCTGGGGTAGTCCAACATTGGGGGTCGTACTCTGTGTGGAGTTCTCCCCCTGTGTGCATGGGTTTACTTCGGATGCCCTGGTTTCCTCCCACAGTCCAAAGACATGTAGGTCAGGTGAATTGGCTATACTAAATTGTCCCAAGGTGTGTGTGTGTGTGTGTGTGTGTGTGTGTGTGTGTGTGTGTGTGTGTGTGTGTGTGTGTGTGTGTGTGTGTGTGTGTGTGTGTGTGTGTGTGTGTGTGAAAAATCACCTGTCTGTGTTTGTGTGGCCAGTGGTCCCGGCAAGAAATTAAGCCTACTGAGAGCACCTGTCAAACAGAAACATGGGTTGTTCAGCGTTGTTCCCCCAACACAGGAGAAGAAGACTGGGTGGAGGGAGGAGGAGGAGGAGGGCTGTGCAGGGTGGAGAAGAAGCGAGATGTCACATCAAGGTGAATTTGGAAATAGAAGGGAGGAAAAGAATGTCAGGCGACAGGCATGGGTGCAAGTCCATGAATACTGGGATGGCTTCCAGCGCTTTACCTGTGCCCCCGTCCACAGGGTTAGTGGTTGTGTCAGGAAGGGCATCCGATGTAATATTTTGCTAAATCAGTATGCAGATTGACAAGACCATACCGGATCGGTAGAGGCTCCATACTGGATCGGTCAAGGCCTGGGTTAACAACGGCCACCATTGGTGCTGGGCCCTCACAGAGTACTGTACTGGAAACTGTAAAGTCCGCTGTGGTGACCCCTGAGAAACAGGGAATAAGCCAACAGAAGAAGAAGAAGAAGGGAGGGGGCGAAAAGAGTGTAAAAGAAAAGAGTGTAAAGATAATGGGCACAATATCACCTTAACCTGGTCCAATTAAAGGTAAAACAGTGTAAAAGTAAGAAGTCAAAAACATTCTAAACGGAGGGGCATCCGGGTAGCGTGGCGGTGTCTTCCGTTGCCTACCAACACGGGGATCGTCGGTTCGTCCCTAGAGACACAATTGGCAAGCCGGATGTGGGTATGGGTCCTGGTCGCTACATTAGCGCCTCCTCTGGTTGGCCAGTCGGGACGCCTGTTCAGGGGGGAGGGGGAACTGGGGGTAATAGCGTGATCCTCCCACGCACTACGTCCCCCTGGTGAAACTCCTCACTGTCAGGTGAAAAGAAGTGGCTGGCGACTCCACATGTATCGGAGGAGGCATGTGGTAGTCTGCAGCTTGGAGAGTGGGGTAATTGGCCGATACAATTGGGGAGAAAAAGGGGAGAAAATAAAATAAAAAAATAAAAAATCTAAACCGTGGCAATTAAATGTAGGATATTGACTACCAGGACTTTTAGACTGATGCAACCTAGACCTCAGCCGAATATGATGTGATAGATTCATGGGCTTGTGATTTTTTTTGTTTGTGTGCCTGTGTACATGATGAGAATACCCCTGATGTTCTTTTACATTCGTGCCAAGAGTTTTGCCACTTGACATCTTGCTATTCTGGATCTGTTTTCTTGTATGGCCACTTCCTCCTTTGCCAGTGAGCTGGGACACCGAACCAAATCCAAGTGCCCATTACGCCATACCCAGTTTTCCATGTGTTAATGGACCAGAGGAGACTTCGCATCCTGTAACAGAGCTCGAACTGAAGAACTGATCAGGCCATTAACACCCCGTGACTAGGGGAAGGAAGCGAAGCCAAACTAGCTTCAAATTGTTGGGTCTGAGATGGCTGTAAACCGAAGCACTCCCTGTACAACACAGGAATACGAATACGTTTTAACTATGTCTGACACTGGTACGTAGTTCCTTCCTTGTACACTTTTTCCCCCATCCGATCTCGAAGGAACGGAGTTGTGAAGGCCGATGAAAGCAAGTAAAAGATGCAGAGAGACTGAAAGAGGAGCTGAAGAGAGGGAGCTATGCGAAGGAGAAGACCTTGGATGCAGAAGTGTACTTTATTAGTTCATCTCCCACACACACACACCTGCATGCACAGGCGGGCGGGTGAGGGATCGAAATCTAAATGGAAGAAGAATGTGGTTCCACCCGTCACTCCCTCTTCACCCTCCTTTTTAGACAGACTGCATTCATGATCTCTCTTCCCAAGCGCATCATTTTGGGAAACATAACAGAACAACCCCAGCTGCAAGGAAATAGTAACACTTCTTTTATTTATAGCCGATGATGAATGGTGCCTATATCCCAAGTTTATGTCAAGTGAGGAGGAGGCAGCGCAGAGCAGACAGCAGCCACTGTGACTATTTATTAGCCAGTAGCAGGCAATGAAATAAATGCTTGCTCCATGGATGTGGACTTCATGATTGTTAATGTTCATAATGGTCATCTATTGTTGTATAGCATCCATCCATTATCCAAGCCGCTAATCCCAATTGGGGTCACGGGGATGCTGGAGCCTATCCCAGCAGTCATTGGGCAGCAGGCCGGGAGACACCCTGGACAGGCCGCCAGGCCATCACATGCACACCTAGGGACAATTTAGTACGGCTGATTCACCTGACCTACATGTCTTTGGACTGAGGGAGGAAACCAGAGCCCCCAGAGGAAACCCACGCAGACATGGGGAGAACATGCAAACTCCACACAGAGGACGACCCGGGACGACCCCCAAGTTTGGACTACCCTGGGGTTCTAACCCAGGACCTTCTTGCTGTGAGGCGACCGCACTAACCACTGCGCCACCGTGCCGTTGTTGTATGTATAGCATGGATAGTTTAAAAAGTGTGCAGCACAAATAATCTGAGTTCACACATGATCTTCGTATAACACCAAGCGTACGCCTGTAAGTGCATGAAGGGTTGCATTTACTTTTCCTGCTTACCTTCTATTACTCTGTATAGAAGTATAGAATATGTATCCATGTATAGTGTAACTGCCCCTTTGGGCAGAATGTATATCTCCATAGCTAAACTACATTATGTATTTGTGATTCAACTGGCTGATGAGAGTGGTTGATATATGGCACCATATATTTATGTCACAATGATAAAGGTGAAAATCTTACATAGTCTGCCTTTTAAGTGAATTAATGTAGTGAAATGAGCTGCATGCATATATTTGAAAACATGCACGAATATTTTTATATAGGCGTGCATTTACGCACACGCACACACACAGATATGTGGTCAGAACTTAGCGCGGGGTGTAGGCCAAGGCCTCGGGCACTGCAGTCAGCTCATCTGTCGTCCTCACAGATAAGAGGAGGATTCTGCAGGATGTGAAGCAGACTACCCTTGTCTTTGTGACTGCGTGACGAAGATGTGAACCTTTTAGACAACTTTGCACAATGAAATCAAAAACATTTGAGGAAATTTGTGTAAAAGGATGCGCTATGTGATTGTGTTTATTATCACCGTATCTTCGAGAATTAAAGTAGTAGAAGCAAGACAGCACATAGATTGTACATGTGCTAAGCTTAGTAAACATCTGCTCATTGTCTATTTCTTTATTTTCCCTGGAATCTTATTTTTGTAAATTATTATTATTGTTGTGAACTTCCCCAAAATTAGTTCCTACCTGTAAATGGTTCCACCCCAGCGGTTTTCAACGCATGCCTTTTGTTCCCGGGGGTGGTGTTCTGGTGTGACACCTCTGAGCCTCGCTTCGGCGAGCGCGTGCGCTCGGCGCTGTATGGAGGGATGAAGAGGACAAGCTATGTGACCGATGGCGATGCCCGTGTTTTTTCTTTTTCCTGTGAAGAAAAATAAACCCCACAGATCTCCAACTCCGGTTTGTGAGTGTCTCACTCAATACACAACGCAGAGACAAAGCAGTGGTTAGTCATGTAACTTACAAAAAGAGTCACTGCCCGGTCGCCAGAGGCTGGCCCCCATTAGTCCTTTAGTCGCGCGGTTAGCGATGTCGCCTTGCGATGCAGTACATATCGGATCGAATCCCGCAGACGGCGGAAATACGCTCGACAACATTGGTGGCAGCGGTGGGATCCGGAAACACGCGGGTTCCCATACGTCTCTTCGGAGCGCGAGGGCGCGCTTCCGGGAGAAAATGACTACTATAACCTACAAAAAGACTCACTGGCCGATCGCCAGGGGTCGCCCCACCAGGGCGGTTGCCTCCTGTAGTCGAACGGGTAGCGACGTCGCCTCGTGGTGCAGTACAACTCCGGATCGAATCCCGCAGCGGGCGGAAATGTGCTGGGTTACAATATGTTCCTAAAGACATATTTACCCTCTTTCCATGAGTAAACGTTCAATCTGTTGCACAACCTCCCTCGCTGTCTTATCGCTAGCCTTAAGTAAAACCCCAACAACTTTATGTGAGCATTTACCTTCATAGCTTTGAGGCGATGCTGCTTTTGTTTGGATATCTCAACAGCAGTGAATATTTGTAGCAACTTTAATTCAGGGTGGAAAAAACAGGTCGTTTGTCAAAGCAATTGTGCTCAGCACAGGATCCAAAGTATATTCCCACAATGCTATTTTGGTTCCCATTTGGATGCAGGCAGCCCCAGAAAGTCACGTCTCTCCTAGAGTCTTGGGGATTTTATTTTAACTTCTCAGTGAAGCTAATTACAGTCGTCGTTATGCTCTCTATGAAGAACAGATGGACAATGGGTTTGATGGTCACGCTTACTGATAGGCAACTGTGCCAGCAAGAGATCTGATCAAGGCGCATGTCCCCGGAGTCAGAAATGATGAGGACTTGGTAGCTTTTTAAAAGCCTTAGGGTGGCGGAAGGGATCATAAACTATTCCTGGCTTCCTTCAAATGCACACAGCACTCTAGTTATGACAGATGGCCTGTAAAAAAGTCGAGATGTCTTTGGTACCAGGCTGCGAGGTGCCAACCATCCAGGGTATATAAATACTGTGGCCAGAAGAGAATATACTGACACGCACATATGCAGTTTATACAGTAGTCGAAAATAATTATTTCATCCCTTTATATACAGTGATAATTTCAACTCTAAGGAGGATTTTTCTATCTATAAGTTAACTGACATTTCACCTTTCTTCCTGATACTGCATCCCATGGCGTGATTTTTGAAGCAATTTCTTTTAGTGGTAAGACAATACAAGATGGGTTTACCAAATACACGTTTTCTTTTGGTTGTTGGATCCAAATCACGAGGCTTCTGGGTTCCAGGTTCTGTTTTAAAATGAATTCTTAATCTGCCCGATGCTGCCATCTAGTGGGCTTATTGTAGAAACACATGATGCATGGAAATGTATATTGATGACGTTATCATTATTCACGTTATTGCTCATAGAAGCAGTAAAATAAAAGTAGCACCGTCATTATGTGTCATATTGTTATCATCTTGTTATCGTTCTTATCAGACCAACGAAACGATGCTGGGCAAAAGTCACTAAAACTAAAATGCTACGGATAAATGAACAGGACTGCCGAGGAATAAAAAGGGAAACTTTGATAATTACATAATCAGTTAATAATACAGTTAATAATCAGATAATTACATAATCAGTGTGTCTACACTTGTGTGTGTGTGTGTGGGTGAGTGGGTGTGGGGGGTATTTGTGTGTGTGTGTGTGTGTGTGTGTGTTTACGAGAGAGTCAGCAAGAGAGACAGGGAGGAGAGTTGGAGGGGGGGGGGTCTCTAAAAGCCTTCTTGCTGTAAAACTAATGAAGGTAATTGATGAAAAGAAGACATCGACTTAGTTCCGCCTGCATCCCACAGCAATCAGTCAGATCTCATGTGTTGTTTATAATACAGTTCTGATTTTGGCATTTACTACATAACTGAGAATGTGATGCCTCCAAGCCAGTTTTCCCCTCCGTATCTCTGACGAGGCCCTAGTTCGCTTACACAAATGCTCCCTCAATATTAACGTTTGCCCTGAATTCCCCCACGAATTGTGTATTTCTCCAGTGCGTGAGAACGTTTTAGTGTTTAATGGTCTTCAACCTCACACCCAGCACCTAACCTTGTAAATGTATGTATCACGTTTGTCAGGGCAATGCCAGGATTACATCTGCAGCGAGCGATTTTACGAGTGTGAAATTAAACTTACTGTCAAAGACACGACATGCACATCCAGCATGGGCCAACATTCCTTAACCTAAAGAATCTGATGTAGGAAGGAAATAGACGATAGGCATCTGTTATGTATGCACACATCGACAGTGCTGCATTTGATTTGGTGCTGTTCTATTGTGCTGGGATCGATTGGTGATGCCTGCGGGCTCTGGGTTGTTTGATCGGGTCTGCCTTTGATGCTGTGTCAGTCTAAATAAAGAATGCCACGGAGAGGTTGTGTCGAGCGACAGCGCTGTGTCCTGACGTGATTTCTAAACTTAATATTGGCGACGAGGATGGCTGATATCTCCCTCCCACCACCTGCCCCCTTCCTGGCATTACCTGGCGAGCCTCCGGTACCATGGACTCGCTGGCTACATAGTTTTGAAAATTACATCATCGCTCAGGGCTCGACGACGTGAGCCAGGCTAGGAAGACGGCTCTGTTGCTACACTGCTTGGGAGCAGAGGGTCCTCGTGTGCTCGGGTCTCTGGGGAACGTCACAAGCTTTGCCGAAGCTGTGGGACTTATGAGCACCCATTTCGCTGCTCCACAGAGTGCCCTCCTTCGGCGATTTATATTCCGTCAGCGACACCAACTGCCTGGTGAGTCTGTGCGGCAGTACGTAGCTAATTTGCGAGGGCTAGCTAGCTCATGCAAGTTTGGCGCGCTTCAGGACGAGATGGTTCGCGACCAGCTAATCGAACACACCACCAACGCAAAGGTGCGTGAGACTCTCCTGCTGGAAATAGACGATCTGCTGCTGTCCAGAGCAATTACCATCGCACTACAGGTTGAGGGAGCAGCTGAGTGTGCTGCTATGCTAAATACACAGCAAGTGGCCACCTCCAGTCAAGCTGCCAACGACTCCTTCCTCTACTCACGGCTGCCCCTCGGCACGCAACCCAGCCAGAGCGAGGCGGGCGCCGACTCCACTGGGGACGTCTTGCAACTGCAACGACGGCGTTCTCGGCCCCGCCCTCAACAGTCCTGTGGTAACTGTGGATCTCGGTCTCATGTTTCAAGGGCTCAGAACTGCCCTGCCCGTGGCCAGACATGCCGTAGCTGCGGTAAGCACAATCACTTTGCCAACGTCTGTCGATCTTCCCCGGCTGGGTCAGAGGGCCACACCCCCCAGTCTTCAACCGCCGTCATTCACAAGGTGAGCTCTGCGCCAGTGTCATTCAAATCATGCACAGTCAACATTAATGATGTGTGCATTCCCCTGCTGTTGGACACCGGTGCAAGTGTGTCTCTCCTGAATGTTGATACCTACAGTCAATTTTTCGGTTCACTGCCACTGTCCGCACCCTCAGCTGTCCTCTGTGGGTATGGTGACTCCAAAATCGATCTGGTTGGCTCTCTCCAACTGACTGTCCGCTATGGAACCAAGCTGGTGCCTAATGCAGTTTTTCATGTGGCACGCCGTGGGGCCAACCTGATGGGCCTGGACCTGTTCTCCGCTCTGGGGTTCTCCCTCTTAGACACAAAGGGGGCAGCAATCCTGACTGTCGCCACACCTTGGCAGCAGAAGTGGCCATCGCTGTTTATGGGGCTGGGCTGCCTCTCCGCCTTCACCCATCAACCTCTCCTCAACCCTGCTGTGAAATCTGTCATCCAACCACTGCGCCGCATCCCGTTGGCTCTCCGTGATGGGGTCTCCGCCGAGCTGCAACAACTGCTGGAAGCTGGCATCATTGAACCGGTGGACGCGTCACCTTGGGTCTCAAACCTCGTGGTGGCTAAGAAGAAGTCAGGGGGCCTGCGTGTCTGTGTCGATCTACGTGCAGTAAATAAGGCAGTGGTCCCTGATAAGTATCCACTGCCCACCTCAGAAGAACTCACTGCTCAGTTCTATGGCTCTGAGGTGTTCTCCAAGCTCGACCTCAGACAGGGGTACTTACAGGTGCCCCTCCACCCCAGCAGCCGAAACCTCACAGCCTTTGTGACACATGCAGGAGTGTTTCGCTACACCAGGATGCCTTTCGGTCTCAGCTCCGCCCCTAGCTGCTTCCAGAAAATCATGGTCTCTGTGCTGGCTGGCATACTGGGCGTGGCCATTTATCTGGACGATATAGTGGTACACAGGCCCACCAGTGAAATCCACGACAAGCGCCTTAACATGGTCTTCGCAGCCCTGTCCAAGCACAAGCTAACTCTCAATGCTGAGAAATGTGTCCTCTCTGTGCCAGCCATCGACTTCGTGGGGTTCCGGCTGTCAGCGAGCGGTGTAACTCCACTACAATCCAACGTGGACGCCATTCAGGCCATCCCTGAGCCCAGCTCGGCCGCCCAGGTTGCCTCCTTCCTGGGTATGACAAGGTACTACCTGAGGTTTCTTCCCCAGTACTCTGCGACCACAGCCCCCCTGCGCCAGCTGCTGCGTAAGGACGAGCCATGGGTGTGGTCAAAGGCATGCAGTGATGCTGTGCGTGATCTCAAGACTCAACTGACTTCACCACCAGTGTTGGCTCACTTCAACATCTCCAGCTCCACCTTTGTGACCTGTGACGCATCAGCCACAGCGATAGGGGCCGTGCTGTCTCAAACCCAGAACGGTGTGGAGAAGCCCATTGCCTTCGCCTCCCGTGCCCTCAACCTGACCGAGCAGCGGTACTCCGTGGGTGAGCGTGAGGCGTTAGCCTGTATCTGGGCTTGTGAAAGGTGGCACCTCTACCTCTATGGCCGCTCCTTCACCCTCAGGACAGATCACCAGGCCCTGACAGCGCTGCTGTCCACATCTGGGACAGGCCACAAACCCCTGAGGCTGCACCGCTGGTCTGACCGCCTCCGCCAGTACAACTTCAGCCTGCAGTTCACCCCAGGCAGAGACAATGTTGTCGCCGACCTGCTCTCTCGCTCTGTCTCCACCCCAGCTCCACAGACGGACACTGACTGTGTGGAAAAGGACATTGTCCAAATGCTACACACACCCCTCCAGGCCACTGTCTCTCTGCAGGAGCTGAGGGCAGCCTCCGAACAGGACCCTGTCCTCTCCCAGCTCCGCACCTACATCCAGAACGGCTGGCCTCACAAGGTCCCAGAGGAGCTGGCTGCGTTCGCCCGAGTCAGACAGGAGCTCTCCTGCTGGAACGACACCTGCGTGGCACGTGGGTTTTGCACAGTGGTCCCAGCTGCTCTCCGTGCACGTGTTTTGAATACGGCGCATGAAGGCCACCTGGGCATTGTGAAACTGAAACAGCGCTGCCGAGACCTGGTGTGGTGGCCGGGGATAGACAGAGATATTGAGGCTCTGGTGAAGGACTGTTCTGCCTGCCTTGTGAGTGGCAAGACTGGCCACCAGGCTCCCCCACCCCTGCAACCTCTCGCCTGGCCCTCTCAGCCCTGGGAACACCTGCAGTATGACATTTGTGGTGAGATCCATGGAGTTCCCCACCACCAACGCTTCATGGTGGTCGCCTACGATCTACACTCAAAATGGCCTGAACTCACCACTTCCGGCACTGTGACCTCACAGATCATCATCGACTTCCTGGACTCTCTTTTCTCTCGCTGGGGCCTCCCAAAGGCCATCACCACTGACAACGGCCCTCAGCTGGTCTCTGCTGAGTTCACTGCTTATCTCGAAAGCAAGGGCATCCGTCATATACGCACTGCGTACTACCACCCCCAGGCCAATGGCGGCGTTGAACGTTTTCACCAGTCACTGAAGAACGGCCTCAGAGCACACATGGCCCAAGGGTGCTCTTTCACGCAGGCCATCCGTCACACTCTGCTGCACTATCGGGCCACACAGCACTCGACCACAGGCGTCTCCCCAGCCTCTCTCATGCTAGGCCGGGAACTGTGCATGCCCCTTGACAGGCTCCGCCCCTCCACACCTCAGGCACCTCCCTCTGGGGTCAGAGCCTCAGTCACTCGTCAGCAGACGCGGATGAAGCAACGGTTTGACCAGTCAAAACGAACCAGGGTGCCAGACATCAATGTGTCAGACTGGGTCAGGGTCCGCAGGCCCCACAGGGACAATAAAATGGCTTCATACTGGTCCTCTCCTCTCCAAGTCACCCGTCAGCTGGGCCCAGCCACTTACCTCCTCAGCGATGGCACTCGGTGGCACTCCAGTCGTCTACGGAAGGTGTCAGCTCCGCCACACACAGCTGGTGACACAACCATAGCCATTCCCTCAGCATGGCGAGACGCCCCGGGGCTTCATGCAGCTCCTACACGGACCCCAGACATTTCTGGGCCTCAGCTCCCCCTGCCATCTCCCTCCCCACCTCGGCCTGCCCAGCCTCAGGCCGCCCCGCGACCTGTTGGCACACGTTTACGCCCTGGCCACCTAGAGGACTTTGTGTCAACCTTTCATGTTTGAAATCCTGCCGGGGGGGGGGGGAATGTTATGTATGCACACATCGACAGTGCTGCATTTGATTTGGTGCTGTTCTATTGTGCTGGGATCGATTGGTGATGCCTGCGGGCTCTGGGTTGTTTGATCGGGTCTGCCTTTGATGCTGTGTCAGTCTAAATAAAGAATGCCACGGAGAGGTTGTGTCGAGCGACAGCGCTGTGTCCTGACGTGATTTCTAAACTTAATAGCATCCCAGATAGCAAATTTGCTGTGGCCCGGACCCGGCCCACACCCGACACTTTCATCCGGCCCACATATCGCGTGGAATGATGGCACTTGGGCGGTCCGCTCCCGTTTGCCAGATGTGGGCCAGAACCAAGCCATAGCAATGCCGCATGTGCCACATATGTGTGCATGTGCCACATATGTGTGCATGTGCCACATATCTCCTCCCGCCTTGATCACTGCAACTCACTCCTCTATGGCATCAGTGCTAGCTCTATCAAGAGACCCCAACTGGTCCAGAACGCATCCGCCCGACTTTTAACTTTCACCAAATCCTGGCACCACATCACCCCAGTCCTAAAAGACCTCCACTGGCTACCCATCTCCCACCGGATCAGTTACAAAATCCTGGCTCTTACTTATAAAGCTCTTCACAAACTGGCTCCCCCATACCTCACCAACCTCCTCTCCCCCTACCAACCCTCTCGGTCCCTCAGATCCACCTCAGCCTCCCTTCTCTCGACCCGCAGGGCCAATCTCCACAGCTTTGGTGACTGAGCCTTCTCCAGGGCAGCTCCCAGGCTCTGGAACTCACTCCCCCCAAATCATTAGAGACTCAGAATCCCCCTCCCACTCTTCCAATCCCTTCTCAAGACACACCTTTTCTCCATTGCCTTCTCGTGCCCCCCCCCCCCGTCCTCTCGTCCACCCCTGGTCTGGGGCAGGCTGGGGACTGAGCGTTTGACCTGACCCCTCCCTCAACTCCCTCCCCAAGCGCATCGGACGCTGCTGTGGGCTGCCCACATTCAGGTCATTGGTTGGGACTCACCTCTTCAGACTTCACCTGTGATTTATGACGTTTGTTTTTCTTCCCCTTTTGTATCTGTCCAAGTGGGAGAGTACTGCTGGCGTCGTGTGTGGCTGCCGCTTCTCCCTCTCATAGCCCCCCTTCCCATCCACCCCAGTATGTCTGTGTTATGTTTATCTGTCGTCTTGTTTCACCTCGTTTATTGTAAAGCGACTTTGAGTATTATAAAAACGCTATATAAGTTTAATTTATTATTATTGTAACCCCTTCTTCACTGGCGGACGGCACATTTAAACAAGAGAACATCCTAATGCTACCAGTTACTAAAGTGTTACAAGAAAATCCAATGGCGCAACAGGATCCTGAGTTCTCAGCGGTGGAATGTTGAGCTGGCCGAACCTCCTGTGCACTAGTAGGCTAGTGCCACTAATGACAATAATAGTGATAAATGATAATAGAAATAATTAACCAAGATATTTATCAGTGTAGTAGCGCGGTGCCTCCACTGAGAAAATACTACACTTACCCAAGGCTAGTGAATGGTGTATCTTCCCAGAATTAAACAAACCTGTGGTTAAGGCAGATCGTGTAACCCTGCTGTGTACTGAAGTACCGTACAAGCTTATTACCAGCACTCTAAAAGTAAATGAGCTGCCAATACACCCGAAATATAATTAATAATAATAGGATTTATTGGATAATACTGAGAGAGAGAGAGAGAGAGAGAGAGAGAGAGAGAGAGAGAGAGAGAGAGAGAGAGAGCGAGAGAGAGAGCGAGAGAGAGAGAGAGAGAGAGAGAGAGAGAGAGAGAGAGAGAGAGAGAGAGAGAGAGAGAGAGAGAGAGAGAGAGGGGAAAAAAGTACCACACGAGTATGGTACTGTTGATCAACTAAACATTAATTAAAATTTCACAGGGTGTGACAACCGTTCACAATAAACAGAAAGACAGTACCAAAAGAATACAAAATACCCAGCGCTTTCTGTTGGGGCCCGTTGGTCCACATTAAACCAGTTCTCTGAGCGCAGGGCAAGGCAGACACCCTACGATGCCCAGGCGACGAGACAAAAGTGCGTGTGTGTGTGTGTCACTATAAGTGATCTGTCCGGGTTACTCACAACCCAACGCTCCCACGACCGGGAGGCGGTGTGCAGTCCAGCTAGCTGTCGGCTCCCCGGCAGGGCCTCCACCCGCAAGATGGCCACAGGTCGCCACGTTCCGAAAACCCCGGCGAAGACAATGGTCCTCCGGTGGGCAACAAAGCAATCAGACCAAAACAAACCCCACCAGCAAGCACATGACCGTGGGCCAATCGCAAGCCTCCGGTCCTCAAATGCGGGCCCAGTACACGGCTGTGTACAAAGTCTCCGCGAAACGGGCACTCAAACGGGGCCGCAGAGAGATAAAAAATGGGACCTCTCTCCTTGGAGTCCTGCTGCGAAATCCCCAAGCTCCTTCCTTCCCGCGAGGAGATCGACCGTTGCGACCCCGCGGTTTCGCGGGCAGAACAACTCCACATCATATCATTGGCCGATAACAAAAATTCAAATACAAATACATCCTATTGGTCCACATGTTTGGAAACCACACCCACACAGGAAATGTTTAAGACACAAGCATGCTGGTAAATGAAGTACCAAAGATTTTTAGATTTTAAAGGTCCTTACATTATTATTATTATTATTATTATTTTTGCCAAAGGTGGCCCATATTTGTTTTGTGATATCTGGGCCATATTCACCATTTATCACACGGGCCACTTCAGCATCACATCCAGATTACATGTTGCTGAGAGCACCGCATCTTTGCCAAAAAAGGCTCACATTTGAGTTGGCATATGTGAGCCATATTTGCTGTTTTAAACATGTGGGCCACTTCAGGCTCACATCCATTTTGTCAGGGCCAGATGGCCATCGGTGCCACATCATTGCCTGAAGTGGCCCACATCCGGATGACATCTGGGATCTACCCTGTAAATACATCACTGCACTACACTTCAGTTTTGAGAATCCCATACATCACAGTGTGCAACTCCCTGCATGCATGCCTGCATGCATGGTGTGCATGTCCACAGCTGAGTAGACCAAGGAGGCTAATAGGAAGCTCTGCACAGCTGGGTGTTGCAGTCAGAGCCATGCAGATATCTCTTCCGGTTCTGCTGGTTAACTATCACAGCTAGTCCACAGGCATGTCCTGTTGTTTTGATTTTCCGTTTCTGTTCTCTCCAGCTTGGACAGGTTTCTTTCCTATATCCCAACAAAAACTCTCTCTATGGGATTAGAGTTTGTTGTCTGAGGCCTTCAGTTTTGACAATTCGAGTGCCATATCAACTCAGGTGTTCCGAATAGGGTGCAAAGTCTTTATGGATCACTTCTTTTGGAATTTTAATCAGTGACTGCAGATATATGTACATCCCATTGTAGAATACTATAAAAGGAAAGGCTGACCCTGAAAAAGACACCCCTCCTAGCTTCTGCTCCTTTCCATTAAATATGCATACCGGTCTGAGACAGGAAAAGAACCGGGCCATGACTTAGTGCAATTTCCTTTCTTTAAATTTGTCTAATCAAATCATAGCTTGTTTGTACTTTTAAATCTTGGATATTGCACAGAGGCCAGGGTCCTCCTGCCAACACACAGCCTGTGCCTGCATTCCTCTGCAGCAGCATGGCTGCCACATCTCCGCCTAAGAGGAAATGCTCTCTGAGTCTAACTGCCACAGCAACACGTCCTGCTTCTTCACGAGTTATAAAGGAAAACACAATAGTCATATTAAACTCCAGCTGAATTAACTGGACCTTTTTTGTGGTAAGTTAATGACACTGTACAGAGAACCAAACGGGAAAAATTAAAATGAATTTTACTTCATTGCACCATGGTTGACTTTACTTTGGCCATCTGGAGATGGTGATTCCTGCCAACCGAAAACAGAGCCCTTCTTTGTGCACTCGCAAGGCCCTGGCTAACTTGCATTGAATAATTAGAAATAATCACTTTGCTAAATTGTGTGTCTATAGTGTGAACTTCTCACTTTTAGCCACCCAAAGAACACAAACCGAGCTGCTTCTCGGGGATTGTCCTGGCACCGGCACGCTGGCCTCAGCCCACTGAGGAGTTGTGAATTGAATTGACTTTAATGACACAACCAGAGCTTCCTGCGAAACTTAAACGGGGGAACTCGGAAAAGCCAAATACATCAACAATCATTATGGTAACTCACATTTTGGAACCCTTACCCTCAATCCAGAGGGCAATAGACCACTGCACTTCCGCGTTCGAACGTTAGAGCGGGGGGAGCTAGAGGGGGATAGAAGCCGGCAAGTTTGAACACGGTTTAAATGGCTAACTATGTCGCTACGTTGGCTGCTGCAGACAAGAACCAATATTTGCGAAAAATTCGCAGTATCGGTGGCCAGTGTCCTTTCAAGGGACAGTAGTCCGGGTGCATGGGGTCCTTTGCATTACACCCTGAAATGATAAAAGGCAAAAATTAAATCACACATCATGACCTAGAGCAGCCATGGGGAAAAGACATAGGAACTAGGCTACATTTTCAACAAATGTTTGCATTTTATTCAATTATTACTTTTTACTGGATTACACATGACTGCATACAATGATGCATGATATACTACTCAATAAGGATGACAATAATAATGTGATAACAATGTTTGCATTTTAACTGGGTAAGGGAGACCGGGGTAGTTACCCCTTGTTTCTAGGAAAGATAAACAAAATGGAGCATGTGACCAAATATTCAGGGGGGAGGGACCATTTTATGATGTTTAATGGATAAAAATACATATGGGTTTGAAGAATGTGATCCCATTCAGACAGGTTTAGCTAACTGTGGAATTCCATATAGCCACCGGGCTCTTGACATTTTGGTGATTATAAAATGTAGAATAGACGTAACCTATTATTAGCAAGTTAAACTAGCTAACATTACCAGTGATGAAGAGCAGACCGCAGACGTAAACATGTTTGCTGTCAGGATCCCAAAGTTGTCCATCCTTGTCTTTCCTTCTGATCGCCTGGAGCCATTTCAATCGTTTTTCTCCCTCCTTCTGCCTTTTAGGCAATACAAAAAAACGAATGTTTGGGTTGGTTTCTTGTTAACATTACAGTCCACCACACAGCAACTTTTGGGCATCGTAGCTACGGCTAGGCTGCGTATCTAATACAGTGCGGCTTGGCGGCTTGGGTTTTCTATCCCCCTCTCCTGGCGTCCTGTTGTCAAGGTACCAGGAAGTGTTCCGGTGGTCTGCGCGTGTTTTTTTGTTTTTGTTTTTTTGCCTTAAAGATTTTTTTTTGGAAAGAATCAGAAAAAGCATAGTCATATTCCATTCCACGTCGCTAGCACAATGGCAACAATGGACAACTTTGAAACTGAGAACAGTGATGATGGTGATGATGATGATGATGGTAGCGACGATAGACTGGCATTGATATATATTGCATTAAATCCTGTTAGCAAAATGATTTAAAGACCAATGGCAATTCTCTAAAAGCTGATGACTACCAGCTGGACGCATTAAAAGCACATGAGACACGGCTCTTGCAGAGGATAGGAGAAATGAGTGAGTGAGTGAGAAAGAGAGAGAGAGAGAGTCAGAGACAGAGACAGAGAGAAAGAGAGAGACAGAGAGACACACAGACAGAGACAGACAAAGAGAGAGAGAGGCCGACAGACAGACAGACAGACAGACAGACAGACCTAGAGATAGATCAAGAGGGACAGAGAAGGGGGGGCATTGATCCAGAAAGAGAGAGAGAGAGAGAGGTAGATCGATCCAGAGGGGGAGAGAGAGAGAGAAACCTAGTGATAGAGCCAGAGGGACAGAGACAGAGAGAGGGAGACATTGATCCAGAGACAGACAGAGAGAGACAGAGAGAGATCCAGAGGTGGGGGGGGGGCAGACAGAGACAGACAGAGAGAGAGCGATCCAGAGGGGGAGAGAGACGGAGAGAGATCCAGAGGGGGGGGGCAGACAGAGACAGACAGAGAGAGAGAGATCCAGAGGGGGGGGGGCGAGAGAACAACATAAAGAGATAGGGAGACAGTGCATATGGGGGGAGGGGTGAGGAGGTAAGAGAGCAGAGAGAGCAGTGGAGAGACTGAATAAAGATGACAGAATAAGGAGAAATGATGGAGGTGTCCGATGCCATGAAGCAGATGAACCCCAGTAGAGGAATGACAGGAATGTCATCAGATGGCTGTTTGTTTCTGAGCGCTGTTTGACAGGGACGCTGCACTACGAGCTGCAGTAGAGAGCTGAGCTGGAGTGCTCCTTGCCTCGTTCCAGTCTCATATTTGCAGCTTGGAGTCTCTCTTTTTATTTTACTTTTTATTTTTTTTGGCCCACTATGTTGCCCTGGAAGGTGATGGTCTTTTGTCTCTTCTACTCTTGCATCCACACGTGTGACACACAGCGTCGCAACAAAGGTAAGGCTGACCTGAACCGCCTGCAAAACATTATAATGGCATAAAGGCAAAAGACAAGGGGGTCTCTCATTGACGCTTTTTCTACTTTCACATGTATCTATTATATATTAGCAAATACATTATTTAGGTGGAGGTCGACAGAATTGAGAGGGCTTCTGCATATCAGAAACCCTCAGGAGGACTTGTGACAACACGTTGTTCTGCAAAGTTATTGATGATATATGATGTGTTGCACACCGCAAAAATCGTATGTCTGCACAAGTCGGACCCTATTAAAACCACATATACTACACTCTGTCGTCTTGTTTCCCGAGAACTGACTATGTACGAACATGTTTAGAAGTAAAATGAGGAAATGCTTCTTGTAAACTGTTTTAAGTAGCTTTGTTTGATTGTTGCATGATCAGACACAACAATGAATCAGATTAGATAGAATATCTGGTAACACTTTATAATAACTACACACTATTAAGCATTAGTTAAGTATTAGTAACTACTGAATTCATCATTTGTAAAGTATTTGTAAAGCAACATATGCACCAATGGTTAGTGTTTTAATAGATGTTTTATAAATGCTTATTAATACTGCAATTCATGATTAATTGATGCACAAAAAATAGTTTGCTAATTATGTACTTACACTTTCTAAAGGATCTTATGATCCTTTAGACTTTTGTGAGTCTGAGGGTGCTGCTGGCCTTTCAATCTCATTTGTAAATGCGTTGTAAGGCATAGATAGTCCTCACTTTAGACGAGGTCATACAAAATACTTAACTAACAACTAGTAACTACCTGAATTAATCATGAATTGCAGTATTAATAAGTATTTATAAACATCCGTTAACACACTCACTCACCATTGGTGCATGTCTTGCTTTACAAATGCTTTACAAATGACGAATTCAGTAGTTAATAATACTTAACTAATGCTTTCATTGTGTGTAGTTATTATAGTGTTACCGAATATCTTGAAATCAATGTGATTTAACCCCCCCCCCCAACATTTTGTATTTTTTTTAGGTAAACAAGGGATTTGATCTTGTTTCAAGGAATCTGAACCAATTGAGACAGCTTACTGCATTGGCAGATTGTTTTGGGGATTTCCTTACTTGAATGTTATTAAATTGTGTCTCAGTTTTTGGACGTGACACGTCAACGTAAACTCACAGTGATGAACACGTGTTCTCTCTGTTCACTGTCTGTGTCAGTATTGGCTAAGCTCCCTGGACTTAACAGTCCTGTTACACGACGATGACCGGACAGAGAATTTTGTTGTTTACATCTCTTGCTGCCCTTTCGAGTTCTGCTGAAGTTGTGACTAAACTGGATTTGCAAACAAAACAAAAAAAAAAGTTATGTGGGAGGATTTCTGTTACTGGGCGGATTGATCTCGCTGTTTTTACTGGAAGCCAGGACGTGTTTACCCCAAAAATTCCACCGTTAACTATCAAGTCTGCACATCTCCAGGACCAACACATCAAGTGAAAACATGTGCAGTGAATTTCCTGCTTGTTCGTCGTAGTTGCCTCAGCCTCAGAATCACGACGCACAGCAGAGCTGGGGACTCGGGAATCACGAACACGTTGACATTTCATGCCATGCACTTGCGTACATGAAATGAAGCGAAATGGCGCTTCCCCCCAGCCCACAGCAGTGCAACACAAAGACAAAAACATCCAAAAACTACAATAACACACATATCCAAACTAACACACATATCCAAACTAACACACATATCCAAACTAAACCAAAAAAATAAAAATAAAATCACTGTCCAAGGGAACGAACGCCAGCCAGGATGAACGTCGGAACCACCGGTCTGCGTGGGCTAGCAGTTAGCTTAGCCCGCCCCGCTTCCGCGTCCTGTCAGAACGCCCTCGGCGTTTCCTCCTCGGGCGCAGCTCCAGGCAGGGGCCGTGGTCCCCCGGGCCCACCGGACGAAGTAGACCAAGCTCTCACAGCCGATCCAGCGCCAGCTCTCCCAGCCGGACGCCCTCGACACACCTCCCCGCACTCCCCACGACGACATGAAGACACCACGGTCAACGCCAGGTGAGGCCGCCGCCAGACCGCCCTCGGTGTTATCGGAACTGCCGGTCTGCATGGGCTAGCGGTTAGCTCAGCCTGCCCCCCCCCCCCCCAGTGATAGCCCCCCCCCAGCCCTCCCAGCCATCAAACGAAGACAAAACTTCGACGCGAACGTGGACAAAGACACTGCATGGACGGTGCTGAGTGAGGCCGCCGCAAATGTGAATTCGCGCCGCCATCTTCCGACAATTACCACACATTGCCCGAAAATTGTCGCCTATGTGTCCACACGCTGAGTTGAATACTATGTCTGGAGTCTACTCTGTTCTACTGCAGAATAGAACAGAACTCAGACATCGTAACACTGCATGGTGTCTTATACGTTTCCCTGATGCAGTCCACTATGAGCGCTGCTCCTGAACAGTTTGGACCAATTAAACTCAACTGGCAAGTCAAGCGCGCTCTCAGCTTGCTGCTGGGCTCAGACAGCAGAGGCACCTGTTTCCAATGGAAAAACAGCAGCTCGGGTCCAAAAGTGATCCGTTAAAGGAACCCAATATTCCCAAAAAGAATGAAAGGTATACTGCAGAGATATTCCAAACAAGACATTTTGACTTGTTTGATGACACATTTAGTTTTTTTTTTTTTGTCAGTTACGATTTTATTGCACAGCCCAGAAAATACTAAACTAGTGTTAAGAGCGTCCGGGTAGCGTGGCGGTTTTATTCCGTTGCCTACCAACACGGGGATCGCTGGATCGAATCCCCGTGTTATAGTCCATGTGCCAGACGATATTTCAGTACACTCAAGGGGGCAAAACTTACTTAAAATTTTTGAAAGGATCCATGTCTGTAGATGATATTTTGGTATGATAACCATTCCTGAGTGGCAGCTGTATCACAGTTATCAGCTCATGAAGTTAACCACCCGCTAAACTAAATTGCATTTTAGACGCTGGTGCATATCCTGGTTTAGCCTCATGGTCAGGACATTTTTCAATGTTCTATAATATTGTCTTTGGTATCATTTTAAAGGGGACCTTCTTAGCTTTCATTTAAGCCCTGTTGTGGATGTTTCTCACAAATATAGAGGTCACTTGAGCTCTTCAACCCGTCAATAACACACATCTTTCTGCAATTTTCGCCTAAACTATATACTTTCTTTTAGCCCTGTGGCATCTAGGAATATCAGGGACACAAAACACAAAAACTGGAATACTCACAGGGCTGTAAAGATTCAGAAAATGTATAATATACCCATACTATTTCATTGTGTGAGGTGATTGTGAGCCTTAAATGAGAACTAGACCAAAGCCAGTTAGGTCACAAACTGGTCTCTATACATTTGTTTAAATACACAATCAAAATACATGATAAAAAGGAATACCATAGTGAGGTAATGAACTATTTTAATATTTTAAACAACATTGACATTTACATATACTTAGTCAATGATACATGTAATCCCATATCATTAGTGGGTATATGTAATGGTAATGGGTAGGGTAATGGGTATATGTGAATATGGTTACATTATTGTTATCAAGCTCTGGGTAACCAAGTCCAGAATCAACATCCTGTGCATCAATAGACTACTACCACAGTAATACCATCAGAATCATCACACTGTCATTCATCAAACTGCTCGTTTCTCTCATCATCTGACTCCCCAAGTTCAAAGTCCAGTTCTGGACCATCCTGCTGTTTTTGGTTACTGCAGGTCTGTAACCTGCACATGTCTGTGCATGGAAGTCCATTTGACAGGCACATGCAGCTTGGCATTTTGCATGAATGCACACACTTGCATGTTAGCATTTCCAAGACCACATCTGGTGCAGGTGGGGAGCGCATCCAGTAAATGGCCAGCTTGCCTTCATCGTCTGTCCATCCATACTCAGTAGGGCTTGGCACCACAGGGTTAGCCTGCAGACAGCACTTCCATATTGCTGCCTGATAGTTGGCTCGTTGAACATGCATAAAGAGACAGTCTCTACATGGTGGCAGCTGGCTGGACTCAAACTCTCCCCTTTTGGTGCAGAAGAGCTGGTAACGCAGTTTGTTCACCTCAGCAGTGCTGCTATTAGCAACATACATCCGACAGGTGAAGTGCTCAATTTTCTGGAACAGCTCATCACTCACATTCCATGTCTGTCCCAGTTGACTAAAAGTCTCTTGGCAGGAAGTGTGCTTTCTCACTATCTTCAGGGCATTCAGCTTCCCTCGACCAGCGAATGCACTGACAGTGTCGCAGCCTGTGAAGGCATGTAAGCCAATTAGGCTGTCACAGATGCTGTCTCCAAGTGAACTTGCCAGTTTGGTGATGTCGACAAACCGTGTGCGGTTCTGAGTCCCAGTCTTCTGGTAGATGGGACAGGTGATGTCCTTCTGGAAGCCAAGACAAAGCACCATGACATCAGTGTCCTCAGCTGTGATGATAACTGACTTTGAGCCCGCATTTGCTGCATGCAATGCATGCAGGAGCAGACGGGTGTCAGCTTCTTCATGTGTGGAGTGCAGTTCTGCTGCTTCCTCACACCCATCATCTGTCAACTTGTAGCAGGTTTCCTCACAGGTCATGTACAACACCTTGCCATGCAGCATAGCTCTGTATCGTGGGAGTTTCCACTCTTCCACCAGAAACTTGATGAGACTGGTCTTGTTGGAGGAACTGCACATAAATTTTCTCCACTGCTGGACGTGGTGTCCCCCTGCAAGATTCTTGTACCGGAGAGTGATGTCTCCACCCCGGTTCAGTCGTTCAGCATCTTTGATCGAAGTCTGGTGATGGACATCAAAAACAACATCAATCCTCCCACTCTGTGCTCCCTCATGGAGGACCTGGGTCAAGGCTGACTCTGCCACCTGTGCAAAGGTTTTGTTGTTGCCATTCATTTTTTGGACCAGGCTCATCCCATCAATGATGGAAGTAGATGGGATTGGGATGTCTTCTGCAGGAGATACATTCTTTTCAAGCTCTCTGGCAAGAGCAGCCTTGTTTGTTTTTCGTAAGGACCCATCAGCATTTGCCAGTGCCCATGGTAGTGGGCCCAATGGGAAGGCAAGGACATCCTTCAGATTCACCTTCCTGCTTTCAGCCACCAGGATCATGTGACTGAAAAGGTTTCTATCTGCCTTCAGAACCACATCCTGTGCTTTCTTTCCATGAGCTTGTTTTGTGCTGACATTGGAGAATGTTTTCAGATTTTGCTTGGTCATCTTGTCGTGGAATTTCACAGGTGGTGGGTCTGCATCTAACCTTGTTTGCTGGAATGCTTGGTAGGCCTCTTCTCCTTTCTCAAGAGCTCTCAAGAGATCTATGGTCACATCAGGTGGAGCCATGTTGCCAGTGGAGAGGCTAACCAAATCAATCTCATCAGGGGACATAGGATTGAGCCAGTTATTCTCCATAAGGTCCATGAGAGACTGGACATCTGCTTCATCTCTCTTGATCCTTGGACTCTGTAGATCTGGAATGAGACCATTTGCACCTGCCTTGACCTGTCAGGTCTCTCAGCTGTCTGAGGTACATGCTTCTATACTCAGCTGTGAGATAATATTTGGTCACAGCTCCTGGCTTCAAGCTGAATCCCTTTGTCCCTCCAGCTGTTTGGGTGTCTTTGTTCACCGTTTCTTCTATAGCTTGGTCAACAGGGATTCGGCCAAAGGGATTGGTGGAGCCCAGTTGGACCGAGAAGCCTCCTTCCATGAATTCTGTGTACACATCTGGGTGTGTGATGGGCAGCTCAGACATCTGGGCGTAGTAGTAGGGGAGGTAGCGTGCATAATTCATCCTGTCATAAGCAAAGCACCATGGGATCATTGCTCGAATGCTAGCCAAGTGTAGCATCCAGTCTCCCTCTCTGGATGCTCGGATGAGCCCCAACAAGATTTCAACCATGTCCAAACAGGACATCCAGAAGTTCGAGAGGCTGCCGTTTCCACCTCTAAGGAACTCACGGTAGACTTCAAATAGATCCATGATGCGTTACAAGAGCTGTTCTCGAGGACCTCCTTCAAAGCATGTTGTGAGACTTCTTTCCCAAGGCTGTCAATGGTCTTCAGTGTCTCATTCAGGTGAACCATGTCATTCCTGTGATTTTCTTCCAACCAGGACAGGAAACCATTCAAGGTCAGTCGCATGAGAGCCTCATACAGGAGCTGGTGTAGTCGCACTGCCCTGTTGTACTTGCGGCCATCCATAACACCAGCAATTGAGCCTTCTGCAATCATGCCAGACTCAATGCAGAGGTCTTTGAGTCCAGCATCTTGGAAACGCTTTCCTATTATTGCCAGCAGTGTGCAGATGGTGTGGAATACCCCAAGCCCAACGATGATATCATGGAACTTGTCATGGTGTTTCCATGTGATCTCGACAGCCTTCGCATACAGGGCTTGGTCAAAGACACAGACAATCTTCCTCAGGCCTAAGCACTGCATGATGCTCAGTGACTGGTTAAGCACCTCGTTGACAGTAGACATTTGTGTCGCTGGAGCATTGATGGTAGGCAGATAGCCTATATTGTCGGGGATGACCGTCATCTCTCCTCGAGTCAGGATGTTGAAGCCTGTCCAGCTGCTGACTGACTGTTCTTCTTGTTGTGACATGCGTGCTAGGACCCAAAGAAGGTTTTTCTCTCTGGCAAGCTTAGTATTGGCTGCAGTATCGGCATCTGACTTTTTGCTTTGTGGTGGCCCTACCCGTTGTCCAGCATTGTAAGTTGGTAACATTGGTGGGGGTCCATCAATGCTTCTCTTCTTTGTTTTGGGAACAGTGGGCATGGGTTGGACAGGAAGTGGGTTGACTGGCTTTGCTTGCACAGCAATCCCATTGACTCTGTGAGATGTTCCCTCACCACTGACAGTTTCTTCAAGACGGTCAATATTGTCCCAGGCTAAAGTTGTGAATATGCCAGGATGGATGTTAGCTGGAAGGGCAATGCCACTCCCTGATGATGAGAGTTTCTGGAGACACAGGGCAGTGTTGATCTCTTCCATCTGTGAATAGGACACACTGTGACCAAGTCGGTTGAGGATGTTTATCAACTCTACATTTCCTGTCAACGATTTGACACTGAATGGCAGAACAATGTGCTTGGAAGGCTTGGTATTTCCACATGTCACTGCATATACTATGTCATGGCCAAATGACTGCAGAAGGCACTGCACTCTCTGGGATGCATGATCAGGATCATTTGAGCCTGTGAGTAGAGAGTACAGGAAGATAATGAGCGACTCTGGAATGGTAGGACATTCTGCTTCTGGTTTGACTTCAGGCGGCCAGGTTTGAGGAACATCTTGACTTTTAATTTCTGCTCTCAATTTGATGGCTGCTTTGGCTATAACATCTTGTGCACTGACACTTTTCAGGGTCTGCAGCTCCCTTTTGAGAGACTGATTTTCTTTGGCAAGTTCCCTCATGGACAAGTTATCGGGATAGAGGAGGAATTTTCCTTTCTCATCAGGGAATATCTGCAAGGCTCCAGCAAACTCACTCTCCAGGTTTCGCCTTATGTGCTTCTTGGTTGATTCCTTGACTTGGGCAATGCCTTGGGAGTTCATTGAAGCTACCAGTCTAGAAGAGAGATCAGTCATTGTCATCACTTGAGGATTGCCAAAAAGCTCCATCCTGATGAAGAGGAACAGCTCATTGTATGCCTTATTCACAGCAGCTTCATACTGGGCTGCAGCATCATCATCTTCATTGCTGGCAACCTCTCCTTTGGAAACCTCTTCTTTGGTGTAAAGTCTATAGCATGACCTGTGGTAGTGCCCTTCAGCTGTTACAAGGTCTCTACTCACAATGGCAAGGATTCTGCTGTCCCTTTTCATTGTGGCTGCACTCCTGATCTTTGCATCAGCTCACAGTTCTCGACACTGCACCAGTACTTCTCTCGTATTCTGTCTCTTGGAATATTTGCTGTTTTTCTGACAAAATATGCACTCTGCATCATAAGTCCTAGATGTACTTGGAGCATGTCGAGCTACTCTCTTAGATTGTTTCTCTTCAGCAGAGACACAACTTTTCTTTTCTTTTCTTTTGCAAGGAGGCCATCAAGAATTTGCTTCATAGTGAAGATACTGCGACACTTTCTGTGGTAGTAGATTGCTGGAATCTGTCCCTCAGGAATGTCTTTTGCCAGTTTCAAAACTGGTGCATGATTTCGTATCTGAGCTGCCCTGAGCAGAGTTCTCCATGAGTCGACACTTTGTAGTGAAACCAGCTTATCTGTATCATCAGAACAGTGGATAATGCACTCCACCCGTGGGCGCTTTGGTATTGGGTAAAAACTTGCTTGTTCACCACTGGCCATATTCAGTCAGTTTTCACCTGCCACATACAAACAAATACATGTAACTTAGGTGTATGAACACTACTAAAACAAAGTTTACTTTGCTTCACCAGCGTCATATTACCATTATTTATCTTACATAGCCACAAATAGATACATTACCTAGTTGCTATGCAACAGCTGTATTTTGTCCACATGAGGCCGCTAAAATCAACACAAGATGAAAGTTCCTCGTAGCCACTTTAATCATATTAACATATACATTAAAAGAACATGCTAACATTATGGGAAATTAGCTTACAATCTTCTCCAGTGAGACAAGATAGATACCAGTTTCCTCTATATGTGTTTAGTAGAAAGCTATCTGGCTGCACGTTAGCCTAGCTTAGCACAACGAATGGAAGTACACAGTACTGGTTATCCTTGGTTGTTGGCCAACTAAGACCTGTCCCTGAGTTTAAGCTAGGCTAATCAGTACCAGGGGTGTTGAAATGCTATATTTGTAAAAATCTGGGCAAATACACAATCGTGAGCGGCACAGAAACAGGTTTCCTGAAAGAAAAATGAAATAGCTGCTCATTTGGAAAGGTTATCATGTATTATTTTACTTCTGTTAGTGTACCAAATAAAATGGCACCAGTGAAGTTGTGTCACCTTGGGTGATATCGATATCTGGTCTGACCCATGGACTAACTGGCTTTGGTCTAGTTAGTTTCTTAGTAATAATGCCCTTCTAATTTAAGGTTCACAATCACCTCACACAATGAAATAGTATGGGTATATTATACATTTTCTGAATCTTTACAGCCCTGTGAGTATTCCAGTTTTTGTGTCCCTGATATTCCTAGATGCCACAGGGCTAAAAGAAAGTATATAGTTTAGGCGAACATTGCAGAAAGACGTGTTAAGCTCGCGCACCAGAACCTGACCCGTGTGGCGAAACCCAAGGCAGACAGACACAGGATGACTTCAAAAGCTACAAAGGGAGGTTTTATTGTGGGAGGGAAATGTATGGTGAAAAAAGGCGTTCTGTTAGTGGGATGTGTGAATAAACTATGTGTAGTGTCCCGTGGTTTGCGTGAATAACTATGTGTGAGTGTTTTTAGCCAATGTGTGGTGCGGTATGTAAATGATCAGGAGGTGTTGAAAAAATGTGCGTGCACCTGGCGAGAAAGTCCAGTCCGTGATCCAAGAGGGGTTGTCCGAGAAAGTCCAGTCCGAAAGGAGGGGTCCAGATAGAGGGACAAGGGGGGGAGATCGCAGGAGAGGTCCGGGGAGAAACGTGAAGGTCGCTGGGGACGAGGGGAGCCGTGGAAATCGCGGAGGGAGAGTCTTGGGAGGAAAACAGACACGAAGATAAGACACTGGGGAATAAACAGAAAGCAAGGAACGCTGGAGGGCTTATCAGAACTTTACCGCAGGGTTCAGTACGTCGAAGCACTGAGAGACGTTCTGGGAGGCTTTTTGTAGAAGGCTGCCTGATTGCCACACGTGTGCCTGATGGATGATGGCAAACACCTGGTGCAGTGCAGCGCTCGTCTCAGAGCGCGAGCGCTCGGATGTTTCCGGCACGTCCGAGCTGGGGGAGTGGCTTGAACGTGCCGGGGAGGCAGCTCGGGGCGGTGTAACCACAACAGGACCCCCCCCCCCTCCTACGGGAGACACCGGGCGACCGTCCGATGGCGTTGGCCCGATAGAACTCCTCCAGGAGTGCGGGGTCGGCCAGGTAGGACCGGGGAACCCAGCTGCGGTCCTCGGGCCCATAGCCAACCCAGTCCACCAGGTATTGGTACCCACGCCCCCGGCGGCGTACGGCGAGCAGCTGGTCGACATCCCAGACCATGTCACCACCGTCGAGGACCCTGGGGGGTGGCTACCGGTTTGAGGCGCGAGACATGGAAGACGGGATGGATCTTGAGTGAGGTAGGGAGATGGAGACGCACCGCCGAAGGGTTGACGATGCGGTCGATGGTGTAGGGACCGACGTAGCGGGGAGCCAGCTTCCGGTTGAGGGTAGGGAGGGGCAGGTCCCGGGCCATACCCTCTGGCCAGGTCGATAAGCTGGGGCCGGCACTCTCCGCCGGTTGGCGCTGCGCCGGGCCCGCTCTGTAGCTCGCAACATAGCGGCCCGGGCGGTCTTCCAAACGCGCCGACATCGGTGGAGATGGGCCCTCGTGGACGGGACCGCCACCTCCAACTCCTGATGGGGGGACAAACCGGTAGCCGAACTCTCCATGGAGTTGAGCGAGTACTCCACCCAGGGCAGGTACTTCCTCCAGGAGGCGGGGTTGCTGGTGGTAACGCAAAGCCGCCTCCAGGGCTTGATTGGCCCGCTCTGCCTGCCCATTGGTCTGGGGGTGATACCGGGAGGAGAGGCTGACCGTGGCCCCAATCCCCTTACAGAAGGCCTGCCATACCTTCGAAGTGAACTGGGGACCACGGTCAGAGAATGTCCAGGGGAATCCCATGAGGTCGGACGACGTGGGAGACGAGAAGGTCCGCCGTCTCGGCTGCAGAGGGGAGTTTGGTGAGGGCAACAAAATGGACGGCCTTGGAAAACCGGTCGACAATGGTGTCATTGCCTTGGGACACGGGGAGGCCAGTTACGAAGGCCAAGGCAATGTGGGACCAAGGTCGGCCGGGGACAGGAAGGGGGCGCAGGAGACCTGCTGGAGGGCGATGGAGAGCCTTGCTGCGGGCGCAGGTGGTGCAGGCTGCCACGAACTCTCTGGTGTCTGCCTCCATGGTGGGCCACCAGAAACCCCTGCGGATGAAGGCCGCCGTTCGGTAGACACCGGGGTGGCAGGCAAGATGGCTGGAGTGGCCCCACTCCAGCACCTGGGGCCGGACAGAGGGAGGCACAAATAGCCGGTTCCGGGGTCCATTGCCTGGGTCGGGATGGGCGCGCTGGGCCCTTCTCACCACTGATTCGATGGCCCAGGTGACGGCACCCACCACCCGGGCCGGGGGAAGGATGGTGTCTGGGGCGTCAGGGGACCCCTCGGGAAACAGACGGGAGAGGGCGTCTGCCCTGACGTTCTTGGTGCCCGGGCGGTAGGTGAGGGTGAAGTCGAACCGGCTGAAGAAGAGAGCCCAGCGCGCCTGCCTGGGGTTGAGCCTCTTAGCCGTCCGTACGTAGGTCAGGTTTTTGTGATCGGACCATACGATGAACGGCTGCCCTGCTCCCTCCAGCCAGTGTCTCCACTCCTCTAGGGCGGCGTGGACGGCCAGCAACTCCCTGTTGCCGATGTCATAATTCTTCTCCGCAGGACTGAAACGCCGGGAGAAGAAGGCGCACGGGTGGATCTTCTGGTCCTCCTCCGACCGCTGGGAGAGGACGGCTCCGATGCGTCCACCACCACGATGAACTGTCTGCATGGGTCCGGGTGGGCGAGCACCGGAGCCGTTGTGAACAGCCTCTTCAGGGCCAAGAAGGCGGCTTCCGCCTCCGAGGTCCAGAAGGGGCGGAGGTTGGAGGTGAGTGCAGTGAGGGGGGCGGCCACACGGCTGAACCCCCTGATGAAGCGCCGGTAGAAGTTTGCAAACCCCAGGAAGCGCTGGAGTTGCGTCCTGTTGGTGGGCCGTGCCCACTCCTCCACCGCTCGGGTCTTCCTGGGGTCAGTGCGGACGAGCCCCTTCTCCACGATGTGGCCAAGGAACTCCACGGAGGCGGAGTGGAACACGCACTTCTCGGCTTTCACGAAGAGCCTGTTCTCCAGCAGCCGTTGGAGGACCAGGCGGACATGCTGGTGGTGTTCCTCCTCAGTCCTGGAGAACACGAGTATGTCATCCAGGTACACCACCGCGAACGTGTTCAGCATGTCCCGGAGCACGTCGTTGACCAATGCCTGGAAGACGGCCGGGGCGTTGGTGAGGCCGAAGGGCATAACGAGGTACTCGAAATGCCCTAGGTGGGTGTTGAAGGCCGTCTTCCATTCATCCCCTTCCCGGATGCGCACCAGGTGGTACGCGCTGCGCAGGTCCAGCTTCGTGAACACCGTGGCGTGAGTGAGTGGCTCGAACGTGGAACTCATAAGGGGGAGTGGGTATTTATTTTTCACCGTGATATTATTTATTAACATTCGATAATCTATGCAAGGCCTCAGGCTGCCCTCCTTTGCCACAAAAAAGCCCGCCGCCACCGGGGAAGACGAGGGCCTTATGATTCCTGAGGCCAGGGACTCTGATATAATTGCGCATAGCCTCCTTCTCTGGGACGGAGAGGTTATACAACCGACCGGTGGGAAGGGCGGCCCCGGGAAAGAGATCTATGGCGCAATCATAGGGACGGTGAGGGGGGAGGGAAAGTGCACTCTCTTTACTAAATACAGGGGCTAAATCGTGATAAATGGAAGGAACACCAGTGAGATCCGTGGGAGGAGGCACGGGTCTGAGGCCGCTGGACGGGGAGTGGGCGGAGCGAAGGCAGTTGGCATGACACGCAACGCTCCAACCCAAAATCCGCCCAGTAGACCAAGAGATGTAGGGATCGTGCCGTTTCAACCACGGTCTTCCTAACACCAGGGGCGCGCAAAACCAAGAAACGGATAGCTTCCACGTAATTACCCGAAAGAGTGAGGGTGAGGAAAGCAGTGCTGTGTGTGATTTTACCAAGTGAACGTCCATCTAGGGCTTGGGCTGTGAGGGGTGTGTCTAGGGGGGACGAGTGGAATGCCGGCCTGCCGGGCCAGCGAGGTGTCCATCAAACACTCGTCCGCCCCCGAATCCAGGAGTGCACCAACAGACAGTGAGCGGTTACCCCAGGTGAGAGTGACCGGAAAAAGGTGGTTGTGCTCCTTCTTGGGCTGGGGCTGAGGAAGGGTCGTCAGACTCACTAGGACACCCCTCACTAGTGAGCCGGTTCTTTTTGGGCGAGTCGGGCAGGCCTTGATATAGTGGCCCGACCTCCCGCAGTAGAGGCAGAGGTGGCCATGCATCCTCTGCTCCTTAACTTCCAGCGGGAGCCGTGACCGACCCAACTGCATGGGCTCCTCCTCCGGCCTGGATCCAGAAGCCACCCAGGGTTGCGAGGGTGGAGAGAGCCCACGGGACGCTGACCCAGGGAAGGCACCGGTAGGACGGACGGGGGTTGGTCTATGGGAGGGGCCAGCGCGCGGGGCGCGTTCCTGGCGCCGCTCCCGCAGCCGTTCGTCCATCTGGAGGGCGAGGGTGACGAGCTCGTTGAAGGAGGCAGGGCGGTCCCGAACGATAAGATCTTTGATGGGCTCGCTCAGCCCCCTCCTGTACGCGCTCTTGAGCGCAGTGTCATCCCACCCACTGTCTGCCGCGAGTATCCTTACCTCCAGGGAATAATCTGCCACCGACCTGGCTCCCTGTTGGATGGAATGGAGGCGGCCGGCAGCGTCCTGCCTGTCAGCTGGGTGGTCGAACACCAGATTGAACTCGCGGCGGAAGGCACCATAGTCCGAGGCGAGCTGCTCGGTATGGCCTACCGCCGCTATGGCCCAGCTGAGGGCTTTGCCGGTGAGGAGGGACATGACAAGGGCTACCTTGGTCTCTCCTGTCCTATACCTAGCTGGCTGGTGTTTGAACAGGAGCTCACACTGACCAAGGAAACCCCTGCACAGCTCGAACTCCCCACCGAAGGCCTTGGGGCAGGGGAGGTTAGGCTCGCACCGGGGGTCCAGTGGGGGTTGACTCGGAGGGGGAACGTCGGGACCAGGAACGGGGAAACCGGAGGCCGAGCTGGGGGCAGAGACCGAGGCCAGGGCGGTCGCTCATCCTGGAGACCGCTGTGGAGAGTGCAGCGATCTGCGCGGTGAGGGCATCTAACGTGCTCGTCGCGGCCTGGGAGCCGGACTGAAGATCGCTGATCTCTCCGGTGACACGGGTGAAGGCAGTAGTAAGCTCTGAGCAGAGAGAGGCAAGTTGGTAACTGACTTCTTACTACTGCCTCTAGGGGAACGGGGCTCTGGGGCGTCACAGGGACCGTCCGCTCCTTGGGTTTGCCTGGGTCCATAATGGCTTCGACGTTGTTAAGCTCGCGCACCAGAACCTGACCCGTGTGGCGAAACCCAAGGCAGACAGACACAGGATGACTTCAAAAGCTACAAAGGGAGGTTTTATTGTGGGAGGGAAATGTATGGTGAAAAAAGGCGTTCTGTTAGTGGGATGTGTGAATAAACTATGTGTGGTGTCCCGTGGTTTGCGTGAATAACTATGTGTGAGTGTTTTTAGCCAATGTGTGGTGCGGTATGTAAATGACCAGGAGGTGTTGAAAAAGTGTGCGTGCACCTGGCGAGAAAGTCCAGTCCGTGATCCAAGAGGGGTTGTCCGAGAAAGTCCAGGTCCGAGATCCGGGAAGTCGAGTCCGGAGGGGTCCAGATAGAGGGACAAGGGGGGAGATCGCAGGAGAGGTCCGGGGAGAAACGTGAAGGTCGCTGGGGACGAGGGAGACGCGGGGAGCCGTGGAAATCGCGGAGGGAGAGTCTTGGGAGGAAACAGAGACACGAAGATAAGACACTGGGGAATAAACAGAAAGCACGGAACGCTGGAGGGCTTGTCAGAACTTTACCGCAGGGTTCAGTACGTCGAAGCACTGAGAGACGTTCTGGGAGGCTTTTTGTAGAAGGCTGCCTGATTGCCACAGGTGTGCCTGATGGATGATGGCAAACACCTGGTGCAGTGCAGCGCTCGTCTCAGAGCGCGAGCCGAGCGCTCGGATGTTTCCGGCACGTCCGAGCTGGGGGAGTGGCTTGAACGTGCCGGGGAGGCAGCTCGGGGCGGTGTAACCACAACAAGATGTGTGTTATTGAAGGGTTGAAGAGCTCAAGTGACCTCTATATTTGTGAGAAATATCCACAACAGGGCGTGAATGAAAGCTAAGAAGGTCCCCTTTAAAATGATACCAAAGACAATATTATAGAACATTGAAAAATGTCCTGACCATGAGGCTAAACCAGGATATGCACCAGCGTCTAAAATGCAATTTACTTTAGGGGGTGGTTAACTTCATGAGCTGATAACTGTGATACAGCTGCCACTCAGGAATGGTTATCATACCAAAATATCATCTACAGACATGGATCCTTTCAAAAATTATAAGTAAGTTTTGCCACCTTGAGTGTACCGAAATAGGAAATTTTGGGCTCTGGCCCATGGACTATTACCTCCGCCTTGGTCGGGCCGCGTCTGCGAGTGGGAAGCCGGATGTGGGTATGTGTCCTGGTAGATGAGGTCATACAAAATACTTAACTAACGACTAGTAACTACCCGAATTAATCATGAATAGCAGTATTTATAAACACATATTAGCACTAACCATTGGTGCATGTCTTGCTTTACAAATGCTTTACAAATGTTGAATTCAGTAGTTACTCATGCTTAACTAATGCTTACTTTGTTTAGTTAGAAAGTGTTACCGTCCTTACTTTAGTGTGACGCCATTGTCAACGAACAAGCCTGCGGACGCCCAACCGCTTCCGAGGACCTGCAGCGCCTCACACAACCGCCGCATTTACACAGGGAGATGTGAGTCATTTGGGGTGCAAAGCAACAATTAGGGAAATGTCTATGCCGGTGTAAAGTTGCACAAACAAGTCAACCACTGATATTTCTATTCAAATCACAGAACTTCGCGAATCCTGGAGCTTTGAGAGAGATCAGTAAAAAAGATAAAATAAAAGAATAAATACCATTCACATAACTGGGTTTAATGTTTGATTGTTCAACTTAGATTAATGGGTACCATTATCTAAATGTCATGACAAACTCGTGTGAATGATCTGGTCACGAAAAAGGTCCATTAAAGCATCATCATCATCACATTGTACATCTGGGACATGCCAAGACAGACAGCTGAAAGGCCTCTGGTCTGTAAACTCTTCTTTCTGATTGCTGTGAGCACTGCCTGGTGTAGAGGATTGTTAGCCCTCTCTATCTCTAGCCCAGCTCCCTGTCTCTCTTCTTTTGTCCCTGATTCTTTCTTTTTGTTCCTCTCATCCTTTATCCCAGCGTTTCTTTACTCCGGTCTTAAGGACCCCAACTAAACGAAATTTCTTACAACAGCAAAGATAATTGAATAACTTATTGTGTCAGCCAGACATTTAGAAATCATACTCAATGACAGATTTTCTTGACAGCTTTTATCATCGAACATCACCGTCACCATTTTACGTACCGTATTTCCCAGACTGTAAGTTGCTGTTTTTGTTTTTAACTCGTCTGGCTGGTCCTGCGACTCATTATTCCAAAGCAATTTATACAATGTCATTTTGTCAAACGAATACGCTGTATTTCAACTACGACCACTAGATGGCACTGTTTAATATTTTTAATTAATTTATTTTTCTTATTTTTGTCCCTCTTTTTCTCCCCAATTGTATCCGGCCAATTGCCCCACTCTTCCGAGTCGTTCTGGTCGCTGCTCCACCCCCTCTGCCGATCCGGAGAGGGCTGCAGGCTATTTCATGCCTCCTCCGATACACGTGGAGTCGCCAGCCGCTTCTTTTCACCTGACAGTGAGGAGTTTCGCCAGGGGGATGTAGCGCGTGGGAGGATCACGCTATTCTCTCCAGCACCCCCCCCGAACAGGCGCCCCGACCGACCAGAGGAGGCGCTAGTGCAGCGACCAGGACACATACCCACATCTGGCTTCCCACCCGCAGACACGGCCACTTGTGTCTGTAGGGACTGTCGACCAAGCCGGAGGTAACACGGGGATTCGAACCGGCGAGGCACTGTTTAATCTTGTGACTCAAGTGAAAATACTGTACCACCATATAAATGCGACTTGTACACCGAAATGACTTATCTACTACTACTACAACTTTCGGCTGCTCCCGTTAGGAGTCGCCACAGCGAATCATCCGTTTCCATTTCTTCTTGTCTTCTGCATCTTCCTGTCACACCAGCCACTTATAATATTGTAGCGAATTCGGGGGACAACGCAATCACAGGAACTGCCGCGGCCGGGAAGCGAACCCGTATCGCAGGAAGCATCGCTAACTGCTCGACTAAAGGGTCAGACCCGCGAGCCAGCGGCCAGCGTGTCTTCTTATCCATGCACGTTACAATATATATATATATATATATATATATATATATATATATATATATATATATATATATATATATATATATATATATATATATATATAAAACGGGTTTTTTCTCGCAACAATGTTTTTTTTTGTTGCTGAGTGCGACTATTACAACTCCGGTGCGACTTGTAGTCCGGTAAATATGGTAACATGTTTTTGCAAATGTACTGTGACTTACAAGAGAATATTATTCATCTTATCTTGCAAGGGCAAGATGGGGGCCTCCATTAGTCTCAAAAGTAAAGTTAAGTGTAGTAAAGTATAAAGTCTATACTATGCTGTCTGCTCAGTTAGTTCATCAGTATCTGTACATTTTCAACAATATCTGTACACTTTTTGCCAGCCTGTTACTGTCTCTGTCTCTGATTTAGTCCGCCGTCTGGAGTGGATATATATCTGTCTGCATGTCTGTCTGTCCATAACTATGTATATGGGTTTGTCGGCCCTCTGGTTTTCCGCTCCATCTGGCCACCTTTCAAACTACACTATGCTTTCAACGTAGGCACATCCCTCACACCACATGAAACATGTGTATTTTAAATTCCAGATCTGACACAGATCAATAAAACCAGCCATCAAAGAACCCTGGCATTGTTTTGTGAGAGGAGACGACCTTGCTATTGTAGCAAAGTAAGACAAAACATGAATCTGCAGATTTCTGGCAGTGCTTCCACTTCTATCTACCCACCCTTTCCTGTGTGCTCTGGTTATCATCGCATCATCTCCTCGAACTCTTGAAATGCTTTGCAAATGGATATAGTTTTTCTGTGGGCCACAAGGAACAGTTCCCATGCAATGAGTAACACATGAACGATGTGACTGCAGGACTGTCAAAGTGTGTCACATTAGTCAGTGAGGTTACAGATCCAAATTCTGCATGAAGCCAGTTGCAGTGCACGTCAGGTGAGAAGGTCTGATGTCTTCTATGACATGACCAAATACAGTCGATCACATTTGTTGTGGTCACAAGTTGCCGTATAAATCACCAAGTTACGCTGAGCTTATTTGATCAATCATGACAAGGCTGAACCACTCTCTGCCTTGCTCTTGTACAGTGTTGTGAACGTACTCAGCCTGTAGTCCATGTGCAGCTCCACCTTGACTTCTGCTTTGCCTTTGAAGTCTTGTTCGAGCGCAGAACATATGCCAGGACACTATACTAGTAAAAACCCAGTGCTGTTATTTATTGGACCTGTCCAAGCATTGTAAGGTTTAACATATGGTTTTCACCTGTCTCTGGGTAAAAAAAAAAAAAAAGAAAAAGAAAAAAGAAAGAAACACCCTTCACAGTGTGTAATTTAGATCCAACATACCTTTTTTGGTTCACAGCCATAAATCACAAACTAGGGGAAAAAAACGGGTATTAATTAGGGGTGTAAGAAAATATCGATACATTTGAGTATCGCGATAGTGTCTTCTCTGATACTGTATCGATTCTCAAAACGACTATATCGATTTTTAACTGTTTACATGTAAAGGTTTTTGACAAACATTTTGTGTTGTGCATAACCCCACGACCACTTTATAACAGTGTTGTAATCGATCTTCAGCCATCTGACTCTTCCACTCCAACCCAACAACGTAAACTGAGACAGACAGGAAGTAGCATAAGCACAAAGAACACAGACCTATGAAATCGCAATATATCGTGATATATTAAATCGTAACCCCTGTATCGTGATGCGTATCGTATTGCCAGATTCTCGCCAATACACAGCCCTAGTTTTAATCTGGTTGACCAATTGCCTTTGCCCCTCTGCCTGTTTTTCACTTCCTCTCTTTGCATCTCCATTTCCCTTTACCCATCAGCTCTGTTTCCATCTGTGAGAGTAAAGAGAGGGATGCTGACGATGCTGAACCCCACCTTCCTGAAAGCCATTGATGATGTAAATCTACTTTTTGAGGTGGGATAAAAGCACACAACAAAAGGAACTTTTCGAAAATACATTTATCGATGGTTACTTATTGGGCCTTGAAAAATTAACCTGAAAGAAAACTTGGTTTTTTTTCTCTTCTGCTTTTTTTTTTTTTATAAAAAATGACTCCCCACCATGTAGATCCTGCTGTCGGGTCTACAGTTTGGAGACAGCAGCAGACAGTTCTCAGTGAATGACGCTGAACTGGCCTCTTTCAGGAAGACCAGAAAACTGGAGGTCATCTGCGAGGAAATAGTGCCAAGAAAACTGACAGACATACGCAAGCTGACCGCCCATCTTTCCAATCACTTTGGTCATCTACATCAGGAAGATTTTGAGCGTACGCTGTTGACCCTGGTGTACACTACCCAGCAGCTGGTCAATTCCACCACTAACCACCAAAGAGATATTTGGGCCGAGTCCTTCGTCAGCTTGTTCAAAGCCATCAAGCAGGATTTGACTGGAACTGAATGACTGGATACCGTTGCTGTTACATGATCGCTCCATGCTGAGGTTTTACACCACGCAGAATAAATATTCTTTACGGAAAACATACTGATTCTGAAGCAGGACTGTGAGCAAATGTTGCTGCATACAAAAACTGAAAAAAACGACAAGCTTGCTGTAATCTTATTCTAATAAGCAGCTGTCTGATCAAAACCCACTGATTAACCAGCCCTACGCAAGATGTAATTAACAAAGTAATGATTTTAGCACCATGCCGTTTGAGTACAATGTCCTTAGAGGAGGACAGAAGGTCCAGAGAGCTCCCTCTGATGGCACTTTTTTTTACCCAGCATAACGGACCGATAGAAATCCCAAAAGAGTGGCACACCAACTGTGGGTCCACACTTCATAGAGCCACCCCAATAATGATCTGTGTCGGCTCTGAATTTCCAGCTGGCTGCCGGGGCTCCAGGGCGTTAGTGTCCGCTCCAGAACTGGCCAGGGACCTCGGCATGCTGGGAGGGCAGAAAGGTATGTAACGCACCCAGGAGGAGGAAGAGAAGCAGGAGGTAATGCCAAAGGGGAGGTTGTAGACTTCTTCGCTCTCTAGTGTGTTGCTGGAGTTGCCCTCATGAGCGTTGTTCCAGGCTACGATGCCTCGTTCACGCTTCGATCCTGTTAGAAACACAACAGAGCTGTTCAGATCCATGTTTCCCGCCTTTACCCCCTGCCACTGCACACTTTTTAATCATGGAACATTCCCACGGCACATCCACTATCCACCATGACACAAAGAATTAGACTGAGATTTATGAAAGTGCAACACAAGGTCTCACCTCTATTACTAAATATATGAACTTTAAAAACAACATTTATTTTTAATAAGGTTTTAGGTGGAATTTTACATTTTTCCTGCTCAAAAAGCACACCATTTGAAATCCGTTGATTTAGACAGCATGCCATGGTCTGCCTTTATAGTAAAGAGTGGCTGTATTTCTAAGTGAGAAAGTAAAGTGATTGATTCTGCCTTCATTTTACCTTGAAAACCGGTGCCAAGTAGCTTTCTCATTTCGCTTTTGCTTTAGCTGTGTCATTTGTTCTCTCTTTGCTCTCCATATTACCAGAGAATGAGAGATCATGATATAAGTTTTGCCTTACCGATTGTTTTGTTCTATCCTACATGCTATTGCATCAATTTGGGATGTGTCATATTCTGATTGGGCTCTGTGGATTTGTATCCCTATATAGGATGGCCATTTTTAATAAAGTTTACAAGACGGAACATGATACATGCCTTTTGTCACATATAGTGATATTGTTATTGATGTTGAATAAAATATATATATAAAAAGGGTTACCTGGGATGGTGTTGTCCAGTAAGAAGCCAAAGAAACCTCCTACAAACATACTGGTGGTCAGTAGTACCTGCAGCACCTGGTCCAGCACTACCACACCTGCAGATTACAATACAATACAAAGACTTCAAGTTTCCGGGATGAGAGATTCATGGTTAAAGGCACAAGATTGATATCATATAAAGTAAGGAGGCCTAATATGTAGGAGTAATTTCAGATCCATCCATCCATTTATTACCCAAGCCGCTTATCCCAATTGGGGTCGTGGGATGCTGGAGCCTATCCCAGCAGTCATTGGGCGGCAGGCAGGGAGACACCCTGGACAGGCCGCCAGTCCATCACAGGGTAATTTCAGATCTTCAGTAACAAATGATATAAACTTCTGCTGCTTATGATACGCACAAAGATCAGTGGTGACACTTGTTCCGTTTACCTGTTTCTATGGTATTGGGGTTCTTAAATATCCAGTTAGGAATGACCAGACCAGAGAACACGGAGAACCCAAAGATGAAGATATTTCTAGAAGAATTCATGTCTGCATACTGTAAAATTAGAGGTAAAAAAAAAGTAATTGTTAAGGTGTGACAGGAGTCTTTCAGGCACTTTATTCAGTTATTTTTTCCTCATAACGAGTTGCTTCTTGCCTTACCAAACTATAAGGGAAAATCACCTGGAACCATTTAGAAATGCACTCAGAATTATCCATACACTGTGTAGTGTATAATTTAGCTTAATCTATGGAAATTTCATGGAAAGAAAACACCTCATTATATTGCCAATTGCAGTACGTAAGGAGGGATCTGATGGCTTCCACAGTGTCAACAGCTGTGTTCATAATAAAAGTCACACCACTAGGGTTTATAGTCTGGTCACGTGTGACGTAGACTCTTCTTTCCCAGGGTTATTGGGTGGGAATGAGAATCTCACCACCACCACTACTACTACTACTACTTTCGGCTGCTCCTGTTAGGGATTGCCACAGCGGATCATCCGTTCCATTTCTTCCTGTCTTCTGTATCTTCCTCTGTCACACCAGCCACCTGCATGTCTTCCCTCACCACATCCATAAACTTTGGCCTTCCTCTTTTCCTCTTCCCTGGCAGCTCCATATTCAGCATCCTTCTCCCAATACACCCAGCATCTCTCTTCCACACATGCCCAAACCATCTCAATCTTGTCTCTCTTGCTTTGTCTCCAAACCGTCCAACCTGAGCTGTCCCTCTAATATAATCGTTCCTAATCCTGTCCTTCTTCGTCACTCCCTATGAAAATCTTAGCATCTTCAACTCTGCCACCTCCAGCTCCGGCTCCTGTCTTTTCATCGGTGCCACTGTCTCTAAACCATATAACATAGTTGGTCTCACAACCATCTTGTAAACCTTCCCTTTAACTCTTGCTGGTAACCTTCTGTTTCAAATCACTTCTGACACTCTTCCCCACCCACTCTACCGTGCCTACACTCTCTTCTTCACCTCTCTTTCGCACTCCCCGTTACTTTGGACAGTTGACCCCAAGTATTTAAACTCATATGCGTTCGTCGCTTCTACTGCTTGTATCCTCACCATTCCACTGCCCTCCCTCTCATTCATGCATAGGTATTCCGTCTTGCTCCTACTGACTTTCATTCCTCTTCTCTCCAGTGCATACCTCCACCTCTCCAGGCTCTCCTCCACCTGCACCATACTCGCTACAGATCACAATGTCATCTGCGAACATCATCGTCCATGGAGACTCCTGCCTGATCTTGTCCGTCAACCTGTCCATCACCATTGCAAACAAGAAAGGGCTCAGAGCAGATCCTTAATGTAATTCCACCTCCACCTTGAACCCATCTGTCATTCCAACCGCACACATCACCATTGTCACACTTCCCTCATACATATCCTGCACCACTCCTACATACTTCTCTGCAACTCCCGACTTCCTCATACAATACCACACCTCCTCTCTCTTCACCCTGTCATATGCTTTCTCTAAATCCACAAAGACACAATGTAACTCTTTCTGGCCTTCTCTATACTTCTCAATCAACATTCTCAAAGCAAACATCACATCTGTGGTGCTCTTTCATGGTATGAAACCATACTGCTGCTCGCTGATCGTCACCTCTTCTCTTAACCTAGTTTCTACTACTCTTTCCTATATCCTCATGCTGTGGCTGATCAACTTTATACTTCTGTAGTTGCTACAGTTCTGCACATCGCCCTTGTTCTTGAAAATCAGCGCCAGTATACTTCTCCGCTCCTCGGGCATCCTCTCACTTCCCAAGATTGTGTTAAACAATCTAGTTAAAAACTCCAATGCCATCTCTCTTAAACATCTCCATGCCTCCACAGTATGTCAACAGGACCAACTGCCTTTCCACTCTTCATAGCTTACCTCACTTCCTCCTTGCTAATCCACCACACTTCCTGATTCACTATCCCCACATGCGTGATTTTTTTTCGTACCCGTTTTCCGGGAACTCTGCCTCTGATTGGCTAGTACTCGTTGCCTCCGTTGATTAGACGCAGTTTCTCCTGGCCCACAGAGGTCAGACCTTCTCACGCCACCAGGGGGGTGCAGACTGCGACGCTTATAAAATTGGACCCTTTTATTTAGTTCTTGTTTAAATGCATTTGACCAGATTGTGTTCTATTATAACAGGTGTCTGAAATTCAGATTTGACCAGAATGTAAAGCTCTTTGAGTGGCTGCTGCAGCTAGAAAGCGCTATATAAAATGCAACTTGATTGAGTAACTGTTCTTAGTTGTCTCAATAACAGCAAGGGAGTGGTCTAGTGCTAATTAATATCCATGAGCTGTCCTCTGAGTGACAAGTACAAGCAAAGGTTGGCAGTTAGGATGGGTGGGGTTTCATAATTTGATGATTTGATCTGAAAGGCTTAAATTCATCCATCCATCCATCCATCCATCCATCCATCCATCCATCCATCCATCCATCATCCAAACCGCTTATCCTTCTTGGGCTTAAATTGAAAAACTGAATTATACATTTTGTATTATAGAGACAGTACAAAATGCACGATAATTAAGGTTATAAGCAGTGGTGGCTGGCCAGAAGAGGGCGCTGGGCGCCACCCCCTTCAAATATCAAGAGCTGAAAATCTACTTAAACATGTTGAATATAATGTAGTTGTCTAATGCAAATAATTATGAAATAAAAGTGTTTTCAGTCTGTGAGTACCTGTCAGCAGCCATTAAATATTGGTTCCAAATGGTATTTGGTTGATTTCTGTGTGAATACATATACTTCCTGGGTGAGGGGTGCCGGCCAAACGATACCTTATGTAAGCCCTCAAACTTTTGGCAAGCAGGTGACCTGAGGCTGCTGTCTGATTGGTTTCTTCAGATTTTCCATGGGACGCAGTTCTGTGCACCCCAGACACTCCCACTTTTATTGGCAGCGAATTGGTATTGGTTTAATGTTTCTTGATCTAATGTGATTGGACAATTCTCGTGGCTGCCAATCATGTTCACATGCACCACGACGCCTTGTCTCAACTGTCAATCATCCACCGTGTACGAACCCTGATAAAATCTATAGGCTACAATGTCCTTCTTAATAACTCTGTGACTGTGTGGACATTAAAGCAGCTGTCAGGTGTGCTGCGCCAAGGTAAATTGTGCCCCCCCAAACATTTTTAGCACCAACCGCCACTGGTTATAAGTGATGTTAAAAAATATTAGTGTTTCAATTTCAGTCCGACTTGAAAAAAAAATCCTGACTCATTAGAACGTTTTAGAGGGGGTATTTACTTGCAGATTAAAAACTCCAGCTGCTGAGATGACGCCAAACATAACCAGGAACATTCCTCCCACCACGGGTGTCGGGATGGTGGTGAAAATGGCACCTACTTTACCAAACATACCCATTACAACCATCAAGACACCACTGGCTACGATAACCATGCGGCTGCCAACCTGCAGAAAAGAGAAGAAAAGCATTATTTTTCGAAACAGTGGGATTTCTATGGCAATGGGACAGATTAACAGTTATAATGTGGCGTGCGCTACCATTTATCACATCTATAATGTGACCTAACCTAACAATCAGAATCATATTTATCGTCAAGTAGTTCAAGAACATACAAGGAATTTGACATGGTATGTTGGTGCATGAGGGAAAAATTAATAGCAAGAGTAAGGTAAATGTTAAAAGAATAATAAAATATTTATACAAGACAAAATGAAAATAAAAATGAAATATTGGTGAAATAAGGTGCAATAATATGAAAACACTGGAAATATGGCAAGTACTCTATTTTCATCCATCCATTATTTGAACCGCTTATCCTGCTCTCAGGGTCGAGGGGATGCTGTAGCATATCCCAGCCCAGCAGTCATTGGGCGGCAGGCGGGGAGACACCCTGGACAAGCTGCCAGGCCATCACAGGGCCAACACACACACACATTCATACCTAGGGACAATTTAGTACAGCTGATTCACCTGACCTACGTCTTTGGACTGTGGGAGGAAACCGGGACAACCGGAGGAAACCCACGCAGACACGGGGAGAACATGCAAACTCCACACAGAGGACGACCCGGGACGACCCCAAGGTTGGACTACCCCAGGGCTCGAACTCATGACCTTCTCGCTGTGAGGCAACCACGCTAACCACTGCACCACCATGCTGCCAAGTACTCTATTTACAAAATGTTAAATGAGAATTTTTGAATAAGAAGTTATTTACAGAATGAGAAGTTGTTGTAGAATAAGAGTCATTTACAGGGTAGTGCAGGTTTATGCAAAGTGTCCATGTACAGAGGGCACAGTAGGGAAGATGGATACATTACACAGTGTTTGTGCATGCGACTGTGTGTACATGTAGGTGTATGTCATGTCATGGAAAACCCTACTGCTGTGGGGAAGAAGGTGTTCTTGTGGCGTGAGGTTCTGGTTTTTATAGACCTTGACCTCTTGCAAGAGGGGAGTGTTTTTGAAGAGACCATGGCATGGGTGAGAAGGGTTGACCATGATCTTTCCTGCTTGCCTCAGTGTCCTTGAGGCATACAGGTCCTGGAGGGCTGGCAGGTTGCAGCCAATCACCCTGTCAGCAGAGTGAATGATACACTGCAGTCTGCCCTTGTCCTTGGCTGTGGCAGCAGCGTACCAGATAGTGATGGAAGAGGTGAGGGTAGACTCAATTCTCGCAGTGTAAAACAACAACAATAATAATAATATCTAGACACCTAAAACGTTTTACATTGAAGGGGAGAAAATCACCTCAACCACCACCAATGTGTAGCACCCACCTGGGTGATGCACAGCAACCAATGTGCACCAGAACACTCACCACACATCAGCTTGAGGTGGAGAGGGATGAATCATTGAGCGAATTTACACGGGGGATGATTAGTTGGCCAGATGGAGGGAGCCAGATTGGGAATTTTGCCAGGACACTGAGGCCCCCCTACTCTTTGCGATAAGCGCCATGGGATCTTTAATGACCACAGTCAGTCAGGAGCTTGGTTTAACATCTCATCCAAAGGACGGCATCTCCTACAGCACAGTGCCCACGTTACTGCACTGGGATTTTTTTTGTTGCTGTTGTTTTTAAAAAAAATTAGGGCCAGAGGGAAGACTGCCCCCTACTGGACCACCAACACCACTTCCAGCAGCAACTCAGTTTTACCGGGAGTTTTCTCTCAACCAAGTACTAGCCAAGCCCATACCTGCTTAGCTCCTGTCACTCGGCAGAGCCAGGGTACATGTTGGTATGGCTGCCGGTGGGAAAAAGCACACCATCATGCATGTTCTCCTCGTGTCTGCATGGGTTTCCACTGGGTGCTCCAGTTTCCTCCCACCATCAAAAAGACATGCGTGTTAAGGTTAATTCTCTTGCCTGTGCCCCTGACCAATGCAACAGGAAAAAGAACTGGAGTTGTGCTTCTGCTGTGCCTTCTTGGTGAGGCAGCTGAATTTGAGGTCTTGGGTGATGATGGTGCCCAGGAAGCAGAAGGATTCCACAGTGTCGACTGAGGAGCCACACAGGGTGATGGGGTGGGTGGGGTGTGTTCTTTCTGAAGTTCACAACCATCCCCGCTGTCTTTAGAGTGTTGAGCTCCAAATTGTTTTGATCGCACCAGGATACCAAATGGTCAATCTCCCACCTATAGGCAGACTCATCCCCACCAGAGATGAGCCCAATGAAGGTGATATCATCAGCAAACTTCAGGAGCTTGACTGACTGCTGACTGGAAGTGCAGCTGTTTGTATACTGGGAGAAGAGTAGAGGGGAGAGGACACAACCTTCAGTGGAACTGGTGCGGCTGAACCAGAAGTGAGAGATGTGTTTCCCCAGCTTCACATGCTGCTTCCTGTCAGATGGGAAGTCGGTGATCCACCTGCAGGTGGGGTCAGGCACGATGATGGTGTTGAAGGTGGAGGTGAAATCCACAAACAGGATCCTGGCATAGGTTCCTGCAGAGTCCAGGTAATGGAGGATGAAGTGGAGCACCATGTCAACTAAATCGTCCACAGACCTGTTGGCTCTGTAGGTGAACTTGCGGAGATCCAGGAGTGGGCTGGTGATGGTTTTAAGGTGGGACAGTACAAGGCACTTAAAAGACTTCACTAACATAGAGGCCAGGGTGACAGGTCTGTAGTCATTGAGTTCTGTGAGCCTTGATTTTTTGGGGACGGGGATGATGGTGGAGGTCTTGAAGCAGGCTGATACATGGCATGTGTCCAGTGAGGTGTTAAACATGGCTTTGATCACCGGAGATAGCCGATCGGCACAGTGCTTCAGGGTAGAGGGAGAGGCAGAATCTGGTCTAGCTGCTTTGCAGGGGTTCTGTCTCTTGAACAGCCTGTTAACGTCCCTCTCCAGGATGGAGAGCGTTGTCATGGGAAAGGGGAGGAGGGGGCTTCCAAGGTGAGCAGTTGTGGAGAAGCCTGGGCTCCTGCTGAGGCGGGGGAGGAAGAGCTAGTGGTCTGGACCTGGTGGATGGAGTCACAGGGATGGTGTCAGGACTCATCCATTGTCTTTCAAATTGACAGTAGTACTCATTCAGATCGTTGGCCAGGCACAAGTCATTAGTGGGGTAGGAGGCTTTCGGTTTGTAGTTGGTGATCTGTCTGAGGCCCTTCCAAACAGAGGCCGAGTTTTTTTCTGAGAACTCTCGTTGAAATTTTCTCAGAGTACAGCTGTTTAGCATCTCTCACCACCTTGCTAAACCTGTATTTAGACTCTGTAAACCAGACCTTGTTCTCACTCCTAAACGCTTCCTCCTTTTCTAACCTTAGCTGACTGAGTTTAGCTGCAAACCAGCTAAACAGCCTCATTTTACTCATCCAGACTGTTGGTGGCAGTCCTGAAAATATCCCAGTCAGCGCAGTCCATGCACATGCAATGATCCTCCATAGCTTCACTGTTCCACTTCTAAGATGTCCTCACAACAGATTTAGAGAGTTTTAATTCCCGCCTGTATGCAGGAATCTGGTGGAACATAACATGGTCAGAGTGTCCCAGTGCAATACTGGGGACCACTTGATAGGCACTATTGATTGTAGTGTAACAGTGATCGAAAGTGTTCTCCTCCCTGGTCAGGCATATTATCAGCTGACTGCATTTAGGTAGTTTATGGCTGAGATCCCCTTTGTTAAAAGTCGCCAAGGAAAATAATGAAAGAGTCCGGATTTGTCTGGACTCTTTCGTTATACTCAACAAGTTGCCACTCACTAAACAACTCAAACATAACACAAAGTTCTACATCTAAACCTGGAGGCCTGTCTCACCTTTGTGATCCCAAGGGCTCCAACGTTTTCACTGTATGAAGTTGTGCCATTGCCTGTTCCCCAGGCCCCAGCCAGAAGACAGCCAAGACCCTCAATCCCAATACCCCTGTTGATAGCATGTTTAGGTGGGGGTGGAGCCCCACATAATCTGGCACAGGCGTGGTAGTCTCCAACAGACTCTATCATGGAGGAAATCACACCAGCCAAGATGCCAACCACCCCTGCCAGGTTCACGGTTGGCAGCCCCCACTGACCTATAAGACAGAATTCAGACACTGTAGAAGAGAGGATGTCCAAGCATGTGATGCTTTTTTATTTTATTGCTATATTCACACCAAATGCTTATTCTGATCAACCGGAGTATTGAACATGCACTGTACCTTCTCTCCCTTTTTTTCCTCATAAAAAAGTCAGTTCAGTAAGATGAGAGAACCGTTGACATCAGTAACTTTACCATCACATTGTTTTTTACCTTTCTTTATTAGACAGCGACAGTAAAGAGGCAGACAGGAAATGGGTGAGAGAGAGAGGGGTAGGATATGCAAAAACGTCGCCTGCTGAAATCGAACCAGCGACAGTTGTGACCATGTGACATGCACTGTAACGATTCGGCTACGGGGGCACACCATCACAATTTTTACTATTATCCCTGTATACTGTATATGTTACGGGAAGAGAAAACAATCCATTAGAAGCCATAATACTGAGCAGTTGTCTGTGTGTCCCTGAAACACCATCACAATTTGTGTGGCAATGTATTTAACAATGATGACACTGGATGACAATCTGTGAATCACCGGCCTTTACCGCATTCAGTGGCATTCACTACAACAGGTATATGAAGCATTGTTATTCATATTTTCGTATACAATTTAGTAGTCTCCATGTAGCCCACTGAAGGAAGTGAAAACCCAGAAAGTAGGGGTTGTAGTTTTCACATTCAGATTGTTCGGTCACTGCCAGACACAATTTTGGTGGCATTTCAGAGAAACACACTCAGTATTCTGGGTTCTAATTGAGTGTTACCCTTAAAGCATATATAGAGAGATAATGATGAAAAAATTGTGATTGTTTCCATTTTTTGGACCTCCCCTTTTTTTTTCTCTCCCCAATTGTACTTGGCCAATTACTCCGCTCTGCCGAGCTGTCCCGGTCACTGCTCCACCGCCTCTGCTGATCCGGGTAGGGCTGCAGACTACCACATGCCTCCTCCGATACATGTGGAGTCGCCAGTTGCTTCTTTTCCCCTGACAGTGAGGAGTTTCACCAGGGAGATGTAGCGCATGGGAGGATCACGCTATTCCCCCCAGTTCCCCCTCCCCTCCGAACAGGCACCCCAACTGACCAGAGGAGGCGCTAGTGCAGCGACTAGGACACATACCTACATCCGGCTTCCCCCCTGCAGACACGGCCAATTGTGTCTGTAGGGGCACTCAACCAAGCTGGAAGCAACACGGGGATTCAAACCTGCCATCCCAGTGATGGAAGGCAACAGAATAGACCGCCATGCCACCCGGATGCCCCTGATTGTTTCCATTTTAGTTGACAGTATAGCAGAATCTTGTTCCTTACCTGGGTATGGGAATCTGAACCAGGGGGCTTGACCTACGACTTCTTTTTTTAGATCAGTACGGGCCATGTAGCCATACTCATCTGGATTGGAGGGCAGGACATTGTAGACTGTCAGGATATAGCAGATGAGCCATGACAGAGTAATACCCAAGAGAACCTGAGGACAGTAAAAATCAGGTCAGAATAGCATCCTTTTTTCTTCGAACACACTGGAGGGTTCCTTTAACTACCTCTTCAGCTTTCTAAACAGAGTTAAAGGGATTAAGAATTAGGAAAAGAGCATGAGTCTTCATGTAGTTTGATAATTGTTAATCATTCGAGATCAAGACAACAAAGATTACTTGTTTTCTACTTACAGGAAGAATCTGAAAAACATAGAGCCGGGAGGTATGAAGTTTTTTATCCTTGCTGTATGTGGGAAAAGGCAATGCTATGTGACGGAGGTACTGGGAAAAGAGGATGATCAGCACTGTGGTCCTGTGGGTATGAAAGAGAGAGAGAAGGTAATAACTGATCATGTTAAGCATATCCAATCTAAATTAAACTGAACAGGATTATTTTGTAAGCATAAAGCCAGGCAGAAGTATGAAATCCTGGTTGAGAAAGTAATAGTCCTGTGTATTTGCCCTACCTAGCTGAAGTGGTGTTGAGTAGGATCAGCCGTTTTGGTGCATGGGTGGAGCAAATACACGGTTAGGATTTCACTTTCTGGACCTGGTTTTTGTACTTCTAAAGCCAAATGAGCAACAAGTCAGGTTTGTGGACAAGAAAAGGCTTTGAGGCTCTTACTAAGTTAAGCCCCAAGATTGCAGTCCCCGCAGTTTGCAGTTCAGACTAATCCATTTCAGATATTCAGTTTGTCTCACTGACATCAGTTAAGACAACACTGGTTTCAGTTGCGATAGCTAATCAAATTATATGAGTGTTTTTAATCAAGGACTGACTGTAAGCCAAGCTTACAATAACCAGTGGGGGAAGGAGCAATGCATTACATATTTAATAGTTATGAAAACAGTAGGGAAAACACTGAAATTATTTAAAAGGACAAAATAGCATTCAAGACACTGGTGCTTTTAAAATACACCATCACGTTTTGTTCTACGTTGAACCAGAATGGGTTGTTGGCACTCTGTAATAGACGCATGGGAGGCAGTGAAGTCACGTTTACAGTTCTAGGAAGAATCTGGTAGGGAGTTAACCCACATGGCAGAGATACCCCAGTGATTGCCAGCGCTGGTGCCAGCTGAGTCGAATAGGGACAGCCCGATGAGCGAGATGGTGGGTGCAATGGTGAGAGGCCCAATGAAGCGCATGAAAAGGCCAATGAGACCGGAGAAACCCACCAAGACCTGGAGAAGGGAGCCGACCATGATGGAACCCTGCAGCTGTAAACATAATAATAATAATCCTTTACAACAGTTAAAGATGTCTTCTCATATAACAAACAAAAATGAGCCTTGTTATTTTCTAATATGCACATAATAATATTAATTATAAGCATTCAAACTGTTTAAGTTTCAACAGATTGTGAAATTAATCAATTACAAAAGAAATGTGATGTTTAATGTTAACAAATTTGAATCTGTTGGCACATGACAAGAGTTTGGTATCAGAAGTGTTCTGGTTTCCGTTTTAATTTCTGTTTTAGTCTGAGTAGTACTGACCTACTCAAATCACAAATTGACCTACTCAAATTGACATTTCAGAGAATGTGAGAATGGAGCATTCTCCATTCTCATGTCTCCATTCATTCAGCTCCATTCTCGCGTCTCAAGTGGCTAATCCGACTGTAAACAATGATGGGTGTATGGAACAGGAAGTCGTCATAAGAAACGGAAGCCAGCAGCTACACCAGAAACTCCAATATATTGGCCGTTGTCCCTAGAGCTAAATTGTCATCAGGCAATTTAGATTCTGGGTTCCGAGATTGATACAGATTAGAACGCCGCTAGGGCTGTGTATTGGCAAGAATTTGGCGATATGAGTCATACCACGATACAAGTGTCATGATTCAATATATTGTGATATACTATGAAGTCAATATATTGTCTTTATACATGCTCAATAATCCAGGTAAGAAAATCAAAGAAGGTGGAATCAGTTCATCTGGACACATTTATTGACAAATACGTTTCATCACTCATCTAATGCCCCTTTTCCACTGCATGGTACCGGCTTGACTCAACTCTACTGTACTCGCTTTTTCTGGTTTTCCATCGGGCAAAAGTTAGGGATGGTACCTGGTACCAGGTACTTTTTTTTGGTACCACCTCCGTCGAGGTTCCAAGTGCGCTGAGCCAATACTAAAAGGTGACATGAAAATACCAATATAAATAAAAAAATAAAATAAATAAAATATAAATAAATATAAATATGTATATTTATTTATATTTATTTACATGAAAACCTTATACAATAAATAAAAATAAAATAAATAAAATATAAATATCTTCTTCTCCTTTCGGCTTGTTCCCTGTTTCCCAGGGGTTGCCACAGCGGAATCGACAGTTTCCATTGGTACCCTGTGAGGGCACAACACCGATGGCGGTCTTGTCAATCCGCATAATGATCTGGCAAAATTGTACGTCAGATGCCCTTCCTGACACAACCACTAACCCTATGGACGAAATAAAATACAAATATAAATAAATATAAATATATAACCCAGCCACTGAAGATGCACAAGTCAGTGCATACTTAGTGCCGGTCCCAAGCCCGGATAAATGTGGAGGGTTGCATTAGGAAGGGCATCCAGCGTAAAATCTTTGCCAAATCAAATATGCGGATCATAAATAAGATTTACATACCGGATCGGTCGAGGCCCGGGTTATCAATGACCGCTACCGGTACTGTTAACCAGCAGGGTGCCGGTGGAAACTATGCTATTGTTGGGCGAAGGAGAAGGAGAGGGGAAGACATGTCCAGAGGCAGTGAGAGAGGGGAAGGGTGGGCATGTGGAGGTGAGAGTCTGAACTTTGAATGTTGGCACTATGACTGGTAAAGGGAGCGAGCTGGCTGATATGATGGAAAGAAGAAAGGTAGGCATACTGTGTGCAAGAGACCAGGTGGAAGGGGACTAAGGCCAGGAGTATCGGAGGTGGGTTCAAACTCTTCTACCATGGTGCGAATGGGGAGGAGAAATGGGGTAGGGGTAATTCTGAAGGATGAGTATGTCAAGAGTGTGCTGGAGATGAAGAGAGCGTCAGAGAGAGTGATGAGTATGAAGCTGGAAATCGAAGGTGTATTGCTGAATGTTATCAGTGCATATGCCCCGGAAGTTGGGTGTGAGATGGAAGAGAAAGAAGAATTCTGGAGAGAGTTGGTTGACGTGGTGGAGAGGGTACCCAAGGAGGAGAGAGTGGAGATTGGAGCAGACTTCAATGGACATGCTGGTGAAGGGAACAGAGGTGATGAGGAGGTGATGGGTAAGTATGGAGTCAAGGAGAGAAATGTGGAAGGACAGACGGTGGTGGATTTTGTGAAAAGGATGGAAATGGCTGTGTTGAATACATATTTCAAGAAGATGAAGGAACACAGGGTGATGTACAAGAGTGGAGGAAAGTGCACACAGGTGGACTATATTTTATGTAGAAGGCGTGATCTAAAAGGGATTGGAGACCGCAAGGTGGTGACAGAGGAGAACGTAGCTAGGCAGCATCAGATGGTGGTATGTAGGATGACTTTGGAGACCAAGAAGAGGAAGCAAGTGAAGGCAGAGCCGAAGATCAAATGGTGGAAGTTGAAGAAGGAAGACTGTTGTGTGGAGTTCAGGCAGGAGTTAAGACAGGCACTGGGTGGTAGTGAAGAGTTGCCGTGTGGCTGGGCAGCCACTGCAGAAATAGTGAGGGAGACCGCTACGAAGGTACTTGGTGTGTCATTACGACAGAGGAAGGAGGACAAGGAGACTTGGTGGTGGAATGAGGAAGTACAGCAAATTATACAGAGGAAGAGGTTGGCAAAGAAGAAGTGAGATAGTCAGAGAGATGAAGAAAGTAGACAGCAGTACAAGGGGATGCATCGTAAAGCAAATAGAGAGGTGGCAAAGGCAAAGGAAAAGGCGTATGGTGAGTTGTATGACAGGTTAGACACTAAGGAAGGAGAAAAGGACTTGTACCGATTGGCTAGACAGAGGGACCGAGCTGGGAAGGATGTGCAGCAAGTTAGGGCGATCAAGGATAGAGATGGAAATGTGCTGACAAGCGAGGAGAGTGTGCTAAGAAGGTGGAAGGAATACTTTGAGGGGCTGATGAATGAAGAAAATGAGAGAGAGAGAAGGTTGGATGATGTAGGGATAGTCAATCAGGAAGTTCAGTGGATTAGCAAGGAGGAAGTGAGGGCAGCTATGAAGAGGATGAAGAGTGGAAAGGCAGTTGGTCCTGATGACATACCTGTGGAGGCATGGAGATGTTTAGGAGAGATGGCAGTGGAGTTTTTAACTAGATTGTTTAACACAATGCTGGAAAGTGAGAGGATGCCTGAGGAGTGGAGAAGAAGCATACTGGTACCGATTTTCAAGAACAAGGGCGATGTGCAGAACTGTAACAACTACAGAGGTATAACGTTGATCAGCCACAGCATGAAGATTTGGGAAAGAGTAATAGAAGCTAGGTTAAGAGGAGAGGTGATGATTAGCGAGCAGCAGTATGGTTTCATGCCACGAAAGAGCACCACAGATGCGATGTTTGCTTTGAGAATGTTGATTGAGAAGTATAGAGAAGGCCAGAAGGAGTTGCATTGTGTCTTTGTAGATTTAGAGAAAGCATATGACAGGGTGCCGAGAGAGGAGGTGTGGTATTGTATGAGAAAGTCAGGAGTTGCAGAGAAGTATGTAGGAGTGGTGCAGGATATGTATGAGGGAAGTGTGACAATGGTGAGGTGTGCGGTTGGAATGACAGATGGGTTCAAGGTGGAGGTGGGATTACATCAAGGATCGGCTCTGAGCCCTTTCTTGTTTGCACTGGTGATGGACAGGTTGACGGACAAGATCAGGCAGGAGTCTCCATGGACGATGATGTTCGCGGATGACATTGTGATCTGTAGCGAGAGTAGGGGGCAGGTTGAGGAGAGCCTGGAGAGGTGGAGGTATGCACTGGAGAGAAGAGGAATGAAAGTCAGTAGGAGCAAGACGGAATACCTATGCGTGAATGAGAGGGAGGACAGTGGCATGGTCAGGATGCAAGGAGTGGAGGTGACAAAGGCATTTGAGTTTAAATACTTGGGGTCAACTTTCCAAAGTAACGGGGAGTGCAGTAGAGAGGTGAAGAAGAGAGTGCAGGCAGGGTGGAGTGGGTGGAGAAGTGTGTCAGGAGTGATTTGCGACAGAAGGGTACCAGCAAGAGTTAAAGGGAAAGTTTACAAGATGGTTGTGAGACCAGTTATGTTATATGGTTTGGAGACAGTGGCACTGACGAAAAGACAGGAGGTGGAGCTGGAGGTGGCAGAGTTGAAGATGCTAAGATTTTCACTGTGAGTAACGAAGAAGGACAGGATTAGGAACGATTATATTAGAGGGACCGCTCAGGTTGGTGGCAAGATTGAGATGGCTTGGATATGTGTGGGGGAGAGATGCTGAGTATATTGGGAGAAGGATGCTGAGTATGGAGCTGCCAGGGAAGAGTAAAAGAGGAAGGCCAAAGAGGAGGTTTATGGATGTGGTGAGGGAAGAAATGCATTTGGCTGGTGTGACAGAGGAAGACGCAGAAGACAGGAAGAAATGGAAACGGATGATCCGCTGTGGCGACCCCTAATGGGAGCAGCCGAAAGTAGTAGTAGATTTGTTGTCAGAGAATCTCTTAGTTACACTAATATTGTTCATGTGAAGCACACATTTAGACTTGGTCTTGTTGATTTTTTTTTTTTTTTAAACAAAACACTCGTGTGGCGCGCTGGTAGACAAGGGAGGAAAAACTAGTCAACATGCCCACAAATGACCAGTGGGGCTTCGCCGTAAGGGGATACTATCTGCAGTGGAAAACGAAATCCCAAAAACTAAAGCGAGCAGAGTCGAATAGAGTAGAGTCGAGTTGAGCCGGTACCATGCAGTGGAAAAGGGGCATAAGTGACCTCTTCAGTCTCAACTGACTGCAGGTATTCCCACCCTTATAAACAACACAGTTGCATAACGACTCAAACCAACGACCCGTTTCATATGCAAATATGGGCATTATCATTAACTAGAGTTACAATGGCCATGTGTGCTATTCACAGAGGATTTGGTAATAGTATACATGAAGAGAAGAGTAGAAGAGTAATTAAGAAAACACCCCAATATACATACAGTAAGAGCAAGCAGAGCCATAGCTAGTGCAGCATTGACAACGTTTGCTGCTGTTGTGGTTCTGTGTAGCCTTGTTACATAAATCACCTGCTACACAGTGGAGTGGTGCTGTTGCCATGTCTCCTTCTGTGCAATCATCAGAACTAATATAGTATTTTTGAAAATCAACACAATATGGAAAAAAAATACTATCAGACACTTAAGAGCATCAATATTTTCTTACATTCCAAATAGTCATAACATATACTCACCGCTCTCATTCGACTCTGCCACACCTCTACGAAGGCTGGAGAGGACGTATTGACCAAACTGGCGTTTTGGGTCCAGGCTGGACATGTCCACTCTGGCATGGACAGCATTGCCATGGAAGGGGCCAGCAACGTGAATGTACCACCTTGGAGAATGGGCAGTCTGGACCAAAGACAGTATAGAGAGGGGAGAGTAGGAAAATGAATGAGATAATGAGAAGATGAAGAGATGTGGGTAGAAACACAGACACAGACACAGAGCTGAAGCATTTAGCGCAATATCAGCATGAAATGCTATCCAGGTCCTGTGCATTATATATCACAGAGTCATTCCCTCTGAAGCAACATAAGGATAAAATATAGTGAGGGATCATGATAGCTTGATGACCTTGGTGGGCTGCAGTTCATGTGTCATTCTCCTCAATAAATGACCCAAATATATTCATGTGTTTTGGCATCCTTCTTTCAAAGGTCAGCCTACTTTGAAATACAGCTTTTACCCTGATAGCCTAAGAGCACCAACTAAGTCCCACTCCTTTAAAAACTATCTGCAATAACACATTGTTTGAGTTGTATTCTGATTTCAGCAGTTCTTCATTTTCTAAACAGCAGGGAGGATATCATGAGTCAGCCATCAGAGGCGAAAAATAGAAAACCGCTGCCCGACGGCGGTCCAATGTGCAAGCACTCCCAAGTTTACCTCAAAAGACTTACAGTATGTGTTCATCAGCTTTCTCTACTGGTGCACTCTGCAGCTCTCTCTCTCTCTCTCTCTCTCTCTCTCTCTCTCTCTCTCTCTCTCTCTCTCTCTCTCTCTCTCTCTCTCTCCCTCTCTCTCTCTCTCTCCCTCACACACACACACACACACACACACAGAGCACACCTGGATCCTGATCACAGGGAGGCGTGTCTTTTTTGTTCACAGTGTGAAACTCTAATGCATTTATTTGTCCAGTGTCCTAGGTTGGTGGGTGTGTTTGATTTGCTAAGGGGCTGGTTTTTGGGCTTGCGTGAGGCTTTTTTCTTTCAATTGTTTGTGTATGGTCCCAAATACCTAGCTAGGAAGAAAAGTACGCAAACAATTATAAATTTTATATCAGCCACTGCCAAATTAGCCATCTGGCTGAGCCGTAAGAACCAGGCTCGGGCTGTGTGGACCCTGTGCATGTTCTTAAAGGTCTGCTGAAGGCTCAGGTCAGGGTGGAGTATTCCTACTACAAAACGGTAGACAATTTAGATGCTTTCAGCCTTAAATGGGCAATAGGGGGAGTATTGTGCTCAGTGGGTGATGATGAAGACCTTGTTTTCTGTTTCTAATTTGTGTAACAAGGGTGAGCCCTGGCTGTACTATATTTGGCTTATGTTTTTTTTAATGTTATTTTATTTATTTTTTCTTTTATTAAATTTGTGTTTGTGATTTTGGGCCATGCACGTAGAGTTGACTTGAGTTTGGAACCTGTTTGTTGGTATAGATACTTTTGTTTTGAATTACTTAATGAGACAATAAGATGTATTGCATTATAATAGGATGTTTTGAATATTAGCTGTTGGACTGAATAAATGTGCTTTTGAAAATCAAATCTCTCTCTCTCTCTGAGCAGAAGAGTGAGCGAGCGTGCTGAGCAGACATACGTGTGAGAGCGGTTGTGAGAGATTTCTACCTTTTTGCTATCTTTATTTTTTCTTGTAAATATTGTACAGGGTGTATATAGTGTGTATTGTAGGGTTACTGGTTTGGTGTGTATATAGGAAGGTTTTAGGGGGTTTGTGTGTGTGTTTGCGGTCGGCCGGCATTTCCTGATTGGCGTGCTTAATGCTGGTATGGAGTTAACCAAACTCACCAGGAAATAGGGCTTTAAACTGTCCCCTGGTTTTCCTTTTTCGGTGGAGGATTGTGCTTTGGCAGGCAGAGAGGTTGTGGGTCACAGCAGCATTAAATCTGCGGCTAGAATGAATGGTACTGTGGTGATTTTTGTCGATACCATAGACAAACTAAACAAAGTGGTTGAAGCAGGCGTTGTTATACCAGATAGCAAAATTGCTGTGGCCCGGACCCGTCCCACACTCGACACTTTCATCCGGCCCACATACCGCATGGAATGATGGCACTTGGGCAGTCTGCTCCTGTTTGCCAGATCTGGGCCAGAACCAAGCCATAGCAATGCCACATGTGCCACATATTTGTCAAAGATGGCTCACATTTGTTTTGTGATATTTGGGCCATATTCACCATTTACCACACGGGCCACTTCAGTGTCACATCCAGATTACATGTTGGCGAGAGCACCACATCTATGCCAAAAAAGGCCCACATTTGATTTGGCATATTTGGGCCATAGTACTTGCTGTTATACATGTGGGCCACTTCAGGCTCACATCCATTTTGTCAGGGCCAGAAGAAGGCCATCAGTGCCGCATCATTGCCTGAAATGGCCCACATCCGGATGCTATCTGGGATTAATGACAAGTTTCGTATCAGTATCGCCGCTCACCACACTGTCGACAAGAATCACGATTTCAAACAGTCCGCCATTTATTACCGATGACTCTTTGATAAGAGAACTGTCGAGATATGGAAAAATAGTTTCATCGATCAGGAAACTGTCGTTGGGCTGCAAGTTGCCACTGGTGCAACATGCGGGTTCATATGATCTTGAATAGAAAAGACGAAGAACTGGATGTGGGGTTTAAGGTGAAGGTAGATGATTTTGATCATGTGATTTTTGCGCGCTCTGGGACTTTGAAGTGTTTAGGCTGTGGAGGAGAGGGTCATTTGGTTCGGGCATGTCCTGAGAAACACTCCTCTGATGACAAAACGCAGAGTGACGAAGTGAGAGGAAACAGTAAAACCAGGCAGAACAGTGAAGAGACAACAGAAAAGAAACAGAGTCCAGACGACACTGACAAAACTGAAACACCCAAACGGAGTGAAAAGTCTGAAAAGCAAAACGTAAATGATGAAAACGAGGTGCACAGTGAACAGGCAGTGGCATCAAACACTACAGGTAGAGCTGCAGATGGTGTAGTGTTGAGCAGCGATGAGGATTTGATGGAGGAAGAAAAAAAATCTGTAAGGTTCCTGTACTGAAAAGAAAGCAGTCGGCTAAAACTAGTGGCTCTCAAACCAAAAAAGGAGGAATAACAGGGGGGAGAGGCAGGCAACAGGAGGAAAAACTGTCTGAGGTTGACTTGAGTATGGAGGAGGAGGAGGAGGAGGAGGAGGAAGGGGACTGTGGTATAGACAGCCAGGTACCTGTATTAAAGAGAAAGCAGCAGGAGGTACAACCACCTGAAGCTGAGTTTAGTATGGAGAAGGAAGAGGATTGTGGTGTAGACAGCCAGACTCACACTACCTCCCAGTTGTCTGTTGCAACAAAGCGAGAACTATGATGCACGCCAAATTAAGAATTTTTTGCAACAGACAAAAAATGTGAGAAATATTAAAAATGAGGATTTTTTTTTTTTTACAGATAAAGAACTGTTTCTCAACCCAGCCACTGAGGATGCACAGGCCAGTGCATTCTTAGTGCCAGTCCCAAGCCCGGATAAATGGGGAGGGTTGCATCAGGAAGGGCATCCAGCATAAAATCTTTGCCAAATCAAATATGCGGATCATAAATCGGATTTCCATTTCCAGGGAAGAGGAAAAGAGGAAGGCCAAAGAGGAGGTTTATGGATGTGGTGAGGGAGGACATGCAGGTGGCTGGTGTGACAGAGGAAGATGCAGAGGACAGGAAGAGACAGAAACGGATGATCCGATGCGGCGACCCCTAACGGGAGCAGCCAAAAGTAGTAGTAGATAAAGAACTGTTTCTGTATTCTGTTGAATCCCAGATGAGGAAAAAAAAGGGGGGCTACACTTATCAAGAGATGTACAGGTTAAAGAAAATGGTTCTGAAAATCAAACAAGAAATACTGCATGAAGACTCAGAAGCAGTATAAGACAAACCATTTCCCGTTCTGGTTAACGTTGTTCTTTTATCGTGTGCTTTTTCTCCTATCAGTCTCGATGGCCAACTTCCGAGTCCCTACACTTAATTTAAATGGAGCAAGAGATCAGAATCAGAATCAGAATACTTTATTCACCCCCGAGGGATAAAAATGAGACGTGAAAAACAGGGCATGTCTTTTTGAACTTGTAAAGCTAAAGCTCATTGACGTCATGTTTGTCCAGGAAACACACAGCGATATCATGAATGACACTGACTGGAAGACGGAGTCAGATGGTGAAATTGTTTTAAGTAATTTAATTAAAACTAGTGCAGGAGTGACACTCCACTTTTCTAAAAACGTTCTATCACAATCTTATGTGATAGAAGAAGTAGTGAAAGGTAGATTGATGGTAGTTAGAGTCAAATATGAGTCATTTACTTTGATTTTTAAATGTATATACTGCAAATGTAGGGCCTGACAGAGTTCAGTTTTTAACTGACCTCAGTGTGGTTTTAAATCAGTGTGTGCCTGACAGGGGATTTTAACTGCACAGGAAATGATAATGTAGACAGGAATCATACTGAACCTCATGCTGCCTCCAGACGTGCAATCAAGTAGTTGACGGTAACTCATAGATTAGTTGATGTGTGGAGAGAGATGCATAAGGAAGTTAGACAGTACACCTGGGTTCATAGTAAAGTCTTTTACTACGGCATAATTAGATAATTTTTATTCTTTTAGGCATCGTTTTAGCATTTTTAAAGACTGTAGGATTATGCCCGTAGGTTTTTCAGATCACTCAATTGTGACATGCAATGTTTTTATTGCAAAAGTCAAACAGAAGTCTGCTTACTGGCATTTTAACACTGCTCTGCTACTATAGATGCAAATTTTAAAGAAACGTTTATATTTTCATGGAATATTTTTAAAACAAGGAAAAGGGAGTTTACATCATTGAAACAGTGGTGGGATTATGGGAAGGTACACATTAAGCAGCTTTGTCAACAGTACACTCTCAATGTCTCTCATGATATTACCAAATCTATGAGGGATCTAGAGATGAAAATAGTGGCGCTGCAGAGTTCTGCAGGGTCCACAGGAAACTGAGTTTGCTTTGAAGAAAAAAGCCTTGCTGGTTGACTTGCTGGGCAAGGCACAGGGGGCATTGGTCCAGTCTCACTTTCAGAATTCTGCTCTGATGGACTCACCTTCAAAGTTTTTCTTCAACCTAGCAAAGAAGAATGGACAGAGCAGGTTCAGCCATGCTCTTAAATCAACAACAGGACAGCTGCTGACTAAAGCCAGTGAGATGAAGAAAAGACATGTGGATTTTTACTCTCTTCTGTACAGCAGTGAGTATACTGAGGATTAAGGGCGTTTGATTCCTTCTGCAGTGGGCTGCCCAGAATCTCAGAGGAGATCAACAAAGAGTTGGAGGGTCCTCTGACTACAGATGAGCTGTCTACCGCACTGCAGAGCATGCGGGGGGGCACGCACTGGGATTGATGGACTCCTGCTGGAATTCTACAAGGCTTTTTGGACCAAACTGTGTGATGACAACACTGAACACTTAAGTCTTCACTGAATGCCTTAATGACTCATCTTTGCCCCAGAGCTGCAGGAGAGCTGTTCTGACATTGTTGCCGAAAAAAGGCGACCTACAATATATAAAGAACTGGCGTCTGGTCTCTCTTCTGTGTGAGGATTAGAAGCTGCTTTCCAGAGTCTTGTCCAACAGACTGAAGAAGGTGATGGATCTGGTCATCCATTGGACCAAAACCTACTGTATGCCTGACAGGTCCATGGTTGACAATGTGTCACTAATTTAGAATGTTTTGGAAGTCTCTGGTTCATTGGACTTTGAAGCTGGTCTGGTTTCTTTGGATCAGGAAAAAGCTTTTGACCGGGTTGAGCACCAATACCTTTGGAAAGTGTTAGAAAGGTTTGGCCTCATCCCTGGACTTATTGCCAAAATTAAGGTTTTTTTTTTTACAAAGACATTGAGAGTGTACTGAAAATTAATGGTGTTTTGTGTAAACCTTTCAAAGCAGCTAGAGGTGTAAGATAAGGCTGCTCAATGTTGGGCATGCTCTATGCGCTTTCAATCGAACCCTTGTTGTGCAATTTTCACTTATATTGGTGGTCTGTTTTTACCTGATTTTAACACACAAGTTGTTTTATCTGTGTACGCAGACGATACTGTTGTCATTGTAAAGAATCGAGATAATGTAAATTTGGTTGGAAAAATGGTGAAAAGTTTTGGAAATCTCTCAGCTGCTAAAGTGAATTTGGTAAAAAGTGAGGCTTAAGAAGTTGGGAGGTGGTCTGCAGGTCTCCCTCAGCTGCCAGGAGGGCTAAATTGGAAGAGGGGAGGTTTCAAGTACCTTGGAGTGTTTTTAGGTGATGAGCAGTCTGTTGGGAAAAACTGGGAGGGGGTGGTGGAAAAAGTGGAGGGGAGATTACAAAAGTGGAGATGGCTGTTGCTACATATGTTTTACAGAGGAAGAGTTTTACTTGTTAATAATTTGGCGGCCTCCACCCTCTGGCACAAGCTAATGTGTATGGACCCCCACCCCCCCAAAGTCTATTCTGGTGAACTTTTGTTGGAATAAACTGCATTGGTTTCCAAAGAGTGGACTATACATACCAAAAGAGGAGGGAGGGCAGGGTTTAGGGCATCTAGAGAGAAGAGTAGCAGCTTTTAGATTACAGTTCACACAGCGTTACCTCACAGGGACTGATGATGGGCTGTGGAGACCTCTCATGAGCATTATTTTAAAGAAGGTACCGGGTTTGGGTTCAGACACCTCTTTGTTTTTAACAGACTGTGTTCTTAAGAGTGTGCATGACCTGCCACCTATCTATCAAGGACTGTTTAGAGCCTCGACTCTTTTCAAGTGGTGCAGACAGCAGCCTACAGCATCTCTGTTTTGGCTCCTGGAAGAGCCTCAAATCCATGGGGCCAGGCTGGACGTTCAGGATGACAGCAAACATGGGCTCAACTGGGGGCTATACTCAGCTGGAACTGTTAAATTGAAGCACATAGTGGATGCTGCAGATCCAAAGCTTCTTGACACAGAGGCAGTGGCTTCACTGCTGGGCTTGAGGTCAAGCTGACATACTAGGGACATTTTGAATGCATGGATTAAAAGACTCACAATCGAGGAAGTGGACATGCTGCAGGACTATGCCGTTGGAACTGAGACACCTGATAATGGAGATCATTTCCCCAAGTTGGGTCTCCAAATGGACCGGACTGGACTAACGGGACCTTTGCTGGGCTCTAATTTGGCTACTGAAATGGACCTTTACAAGTTAGATGGGAAAGTCTTGTACAAGTGTTGTGTTGTAGCCATGAACAAAAGAATGCTGAATAAGAGAAACGACACTGTATGGAGAATGAAGTTAAAAGTGACAAATGATTGTAGGCCAGTGTGGAGGGAGCTATATAAAGCCCCACTGAACAAAACGTCAGGTGACCTGTTGTGGAGGATCCTACAGGGAGTGCTGGCAGTCAATACTTTAATTTCAAAAAGAAATCCGGCTGTTTCTGTTAAGTGTCCTTTCTGTCAGTCGCCAGAGACAATTTTTCATCATAGTTGGAACGTGAAAGACTTCAGGTGCTTTTTGAAGCTCTGCAACCCATATTCTCACACTGTAATAAAAAATGAAATGAAATGTGTTTTATCTTTGGCGCTGGGTACAAGAGGAAAGATGCAGAAAAGTGGTAACTTTTAAATTTTGTAGTGGGACAAGCTAAACTGTCGATTAATAGAAGTAGGGAAATTTGAATTGGTAACGGTTCAGCTGGAGATTTACTTCCTTTATTCATCACATGGGTAAAGGCGAGAGTCCGAGTGGATTTCAGTTTCTTACTCTAATGAACAGCTTAGATGAGTTTATTGCACAGTGGTGTTTCACGACAGCCATTTGCTCAGTCAAAGAGGAGCAATTGGTGTTTAATTCTGTTTTTGCATAATGTTTTTTAAACCCTTTGGGAGTCTGTGACTTGATCCATTTTTTTTAAGTATCAAGCATTTTATAACAAGAGTTCTATGCAGTAAACATGTATAGCTCCTTTTGTTTAATCAGATTTTTTGTTATTTCTTGTCTATTTATTTATTTAAAGAGTAATTCTTTTGGTGTGTTAATGTAAAGGAGTTACTCTGTTAATATTGTAAAATTAGATGTGTCGATGTTAAAGCCCCCCCCCTTGTTCTCCCAAATTGTACTTGGCCAATTACCCCACTCTTCCAAGCCGTCCCGGTTGCTGCTCCACCCCCTCCGCCAAGCCGAGGAGCACTGCAGACTACCACCACATGCCTCCTCTGATAAATCACCTGACAGTGAGGGGTTTTGCCAGGGGGGCATAGCGCATGGGAGGATCATGCCATTACCCCTAGTTCCTCCCTGAACAGGCGCCCCGACCAACCAGAGGAGGCACTAGTGCAGAGACCAGGACATATACCCGCATCTGGCTTCCCACCTGCAGACATGGCCAATTGTGTCTGTAGGGATACCCGACTAAGCTGGAGGTAACACAGGGATTCGAACTGGCAACCCTCGTGTTGGTAGGCAACAGAATAGACTGCCACGCCACCCAGATGCCAGTTTTTTTCATGTAAAATAAAGAGCTGTTCTCTCTCTCTCTCTCTCTCTCTCTCTCTCTCTCTCTCTCTCTCTCTCTCTCTCTCTCTCTCTTTCTCCCCAATGTTTGTCCTTGCTGCGGGTCAACAGAAACAACTTTTCATCGTTTTACAGTGTGGTGTGGACGATTTGAAAACCTGCTTGCTGTTATTAATACATTGCTTGAACCACTCAATGAGACATTTATTGAAACTGTTTTTTTTTTATGAGCTGGATTACAACAAGACGCACACGTCTGAATATCAGCTGCTGAACTGGAATGTAAACTAAAATGTACTTTTGAAAAAATCTCTCTCTCTCTCTGTCGGTCTGTCTGTTTGTCTGTCTCTTGCTCTCTGTCTCTCTCTCTCTTGCTCTGTCTCTCTCTCTGTCTCTGTCTCTCTCTTGCTCACTCTGTCTCTGTCTCTTGCTCTCTGTCTCTTTTTCCATCTCTTTCAATCACAGTGTGGACTCTAACAAAGTTGATTTGAATCTCGTGAGGACACTGACAGATCATGACTCTCTAATCAAATCTGCTAAAGGGAAATGTTTTCCTGCCCGATCCACTTCACAAATTTACATCAGATGTTGAGGGAAAAAGGAAAAAAAAAGCTGCAGGCTGAGCAGTGCCCTGCAGGGTATTCCAGCGGCAGCCAAAGCTGGTTATCATGGTATCATAAATCACAGGAGCGCCCCCTAAGTTAATTAGCTCGGAGTATGTACATTTTGATGGAAATGCATAATGTTTTCTGTCTTAAAGCACACACAGTGTCAGTGTTTTGTTTTCAGGCTTCTGTGAATAGGAAATGGTGTTGAACACATCCATTGTTTTCCCCTCACAGCTGACCACCAAGGTATTTGGAGAAAGTCAAGGACGCATCAGTGGTGCTAAGCCGAGGGAATGTGGTTTTAGCGAGAACTAGATTCCAAACATAATAAGATGGAAATTCCTTCGCTAATCCTACTGTGACACAAATTTTGAGCCAGGCTGGGTCCACACAGAAGTTATTCCAGTTCAAAGCTACAGAGCACTGTTTAGGTTTCACAAGTCAAAATTAAATCACTAGTTAAAACTCAAATCATATCGAAACCTGTTGCGTTTGTCATTGCAAAAAAAGTGGTGTCACTTATCATTCAGTGTTTAAATCTTAACCTACAGACTGGCGGCCTGTACAGGGTGTCTCCCCGCCTGCCGCCCAATGACTGCTGGAATAGGCTCCAGCATCCTGCGACCCCGGTTGGGATAAGCGGCTTGGATAATGGATGGATGGATGTGTGAAAGGGCACTGCCCTGCCATGAGTTTGTTTGTACTTTTTCTCTGTGCTAATATTTTGAGCTGATTCAAGTGTCTCAACAAAACAGCTAAAACTACACACTGTGTTGTGTAGTTTTGAATTGTATGTGCATTTATGACTTAAACTCATTCATCCATCCATTATTCAAGCCGCTTATCTGAATTCGGGTCGCGGGATGCTGGAGCCGATCCCAGCAGTCATTGGGCAGCAGGCGGGGAGACCCCCTGGACAGGCCGCCAGTTCATCACAGGGCCGACACCTTCACACCCAGGGACAATTTAGTAAAGCCTCTTCACCTGACCTACTTGCCTTTGGACCGTGGGAGGAAACCGGAGCACCCAGAGGAAACCCACGCAGACCTGGGGGAGAACATGCAAACTCCACACAGAGGACGGCTTGGGATGACCCCCAAGGTTGGACAACCCCGGGGTTTCGAACCCAAAACCTTTTTGCTGTGAGGTGACCGCGCTAACCACTGTGCCACCGACTTAAGATCAGATACAAGGAAACGTATATTATACGTCACAGTATTATCATCATAAGTAAATCAATCAAATAGGAGAAAGATTTTGCCAGGGTACTGACATTAACTGCCCTCTGAAGTGCGCTCATCATGATTCATAATTTTCTAGCTCAGCTATTTGACAATTTACCTCCTTCATAAGCTCTTGGATAGAAAATCTGCACTAAGTAGAATATCCTACTGTTCATAGTTAGAGCCCCCAGAGTCGAAAATAGATTAAAAAGGAAAAAAAATAGGTCACACTGTTCTGCTTGTTCATTTGGAAGGGGTGGCTTGAAAGATTGTATTGAACATTATACCTGCCTTGGGAATTCTGCAGTGAGTTACAAACTGAAACACACCATTTAAAGTACACTGCTGTGAGATTGTAAATTGATCTGGTATTGAGCTCTACCAACTGCTAAGTTTACCTATCATCTACCAACGAACAACCTAAAATATTCATCACCCCAATGTCGCAAGTCAACAACTGTACTGTAATCTAGCAATGACTCTAAAAATGTTGTTTCTTTTTCTAATGCATGTGAAAAGTTGGGGGAGGGTTTTTTCCAATAAAAAAATGCATTAGAAGTTATCTGCATTACAGTGCGTTACTTTGAGATACAGACACTTGCTCCTGTTAAAATTCTGGTAAAAAGAGTTACTATATTGAAGCAAGTAGAATTATTTCAACTCCAAGTTCACTCTTTTTTAAATGAAAGTGAGATTTTAAGACTCACTCTGATACTGAAACATAGGACAGCATGGTGGCCTGCTGGTTAGCGCTACTGCCTCACAGCAAGAGAGCTACACATTAAATGATGCATGTGTATTCAGTGGATTCAATATGAATACCAGGTACCCAAATTCCATCCATCCATCCATTATCCAAACCGTTTATCCTGTTCTCAGGGCCACAGGGATGCTGGAGGCTATCCCAGCAGTCATTGGGCAGTAGGCGGGGAGACACCCTGGACAGGCCACCAGGCCATCACAGGGCCGACCCACACACCTAGGGACAATTTAGTACGGCCAATTCACCTGACCTACATGTCTTTGGACTGTGGGAGGAAACCGGAGCACCCAGAAGAAACCCACACAGACATGGGAGAACATACAAACTCCACACAGAGGACGACCTGGGATGACCCCAAGGTTGGACAACCCCGGGCCTCAAACCCAGGACCTTCCTGCTGTGAGGCGACTGTGCTAACCACTGCGCCACTGTGCTGCCCAAATTTCCTCCTATAATCCAAAAATATGCTTAAAGCTGAAATCCGGGATTTCCCCAATCGGCTCCTCCCTCTGACTCCTCCCTCGGCTCCTCCCTTTTCTGTGGCCCTGTGACTGACTGGTGACCTGTCTAGGATGTCTATAACCTCTGCTCAAACTGTACCAGGATAGGCTCAAGGACCCTGCAACCACGAAAAGAAGTTAAGTAGTTGAAAAAAAATACAAATAACTATTGTGAGTGGAATGGGGATTGAGTGGAGAGAGGCAGAAATGACCTGCCTAGTCAACACGGCACACCTGTGTCCGACTAACTTCTCCATGATATGACAATGATTTGAGATACTTTATTGATCCCCATAGGGAAATTATGGCCTGCATTTAACCCATCCTAGCTGTGTAGCTAGGAGCAGTGAGCAGCTGCCGTGCAGTGCCCGGGGACCAACTCCAGTTCTTTTCCCATTACCTCAGTCAGGAGCACAGACAGGAGTATTAACCCTAACATGCATATCTTTTTGATGGTGGGGGAAACCAGAGCACCCGGAGAAACCCCACCGTAGACACGGGAAGAACATGCAAACTCCACACAGAGGATGACCCCCAAGGTTGGATAACTCCAGGGTTCGAACCGAGGACCTTCTTGCTGTGAGGCGACAGCACTAACCATTGCACTGCCATGCCGCCCCATGACTGGCACCTCAAATCTGATTTTTTCTTTTTTTTGCATATCCAGATTGGAATTTGATAGCTCTCACTAAGTCTGAACAGCAAAAAAACAAACATGGAAACCAATTTTTTCAAATCAGATTCAAACTGAGATTTGTAATTTTTTGAGATACTTTATTGATCCAAATGGGGAAATTACGCAATGATTCACTTAATGTGATTCATATCAATTTTCTAAATATGTCTCTCATTCTGGCCGCTCAAGTTGAAGTCAAGTCACACCAGTTTTACTTGTATAGCCCAATATCACAAATTATAAATTTATCTCAGGGGGCTTTACAGCAACACAGAATCCTGTCCTTAGACCCTCACATTGGATAAGGAACAACACCCTGTAAAATAACAAACAAACAAAACGTTTTACATGGAGAAAAAATAGGAAGAAACCTCATGGAGAGCACAGAGGAGGGCTCTCTCTCCCAAAACAGACAGACGTGCAATAAATAAATTGGATATCAAACTGTCTTTACATCACTTGCAATGCACCGCACCTCTCATTTCACAGCAGTATCAGCTGTTACTGCAGCACCAAACATGGCTGCATGTATTAATTGCTTCATTGCTGATGCCGTCTGATATGACAGAGGAGTTCTGCAATGCGCCCAGGCATTACTACGGCCTGAAGAAAGAATAAGATACATTTCCATAATAACCTGCAGCTAGCTGTTTTGCCTCTGGTTAACATACACACATACATACATACATACATACATACATACATACATACATACATACATACATACATACATACATAGCATACATAACATACATACATACATACATACATACATACATACATACATACATACATAGCATGCATCATTATCACAGCAACCAATGCAGAAAATTTAGTCAGGGTTTTTCCTGCATAGAGAATAGGCGGAGGCGGCCGCCTCCGTCAAATTCTGCCCCGTCTCCAGCTCTCAACGGGTGTCTTAATGAAAAACACTATTATCTAATGAGCATTGCACTCAGTGGATGTCATTTTTAATCGTAATTGAGGCCTTGCGCCGCCGCCGATGTGGTGGTGCTGTATCGTAATCAGCACAGTGCACCTGGAAAGGCGCTGCCAAAAGTGCCAACGAGGAAAAAAGAGCTGCAATTTTCCAGACATTTCCAGTTGTGAAAAGCGTAAATTAAAGCAAAGGCTTTTATGTTATATTTGATTTAATTTTAAACAACTTTGCTGTTAAGTGTGTAAATTAACACACTCGCATTTATGTTGTATTTAATTTAATGTTGAACAGGGCGCCTTTATTTAAAAAAATAAAATAAAATATGCTTTAACGTGATAATTGTCATATTTTCTTCAATCATAAAATTATTAGGGTGGCACGGTGGCGCAGTGGTTAGCACGGTCATCTCACAGTAAGAAGGTCCTGGGTTCAAGCCCCAGGGTAGTCCAACCTTGAGGGGTCATCTCGGGTTGTCCTGTGTGGAGTTTGCATGTTCTCCCTGTGTCTGTATGGGTTTCCTCCGGGGGCTCCGGTTTCCTCCCACAGTCCAAAGACATGTAGGTCAGGGGAATCGGCCATGCTAAATTGTCTCTTGGTATGAATGTGTGTGGGTGTGTGCATGTATGTCGGTCTTGTGTGATAGTCTGGTGGCCTGTCCAGGGTGTCTCCCTGCCTGCTGCCCAATGACTGCTGGGATAGGCTCCAGCATCCCCGCGACCCTGACAGCAGGATAAGCGGTTTGGAAAATGGATGGATAGAATTATTGGAAATCCTAAAATACATTGTTTGTAAAAGAAAAAGTGTTTGCTTGAGCCAGTTGAAGGCACAGTACACATGCACGTGTGTGTGCATGATCAGGATGGTACCACCTCCGCCTTAAATTGAGACAGGAAAAACCCTAAGTTTAGTGATGCCTGAACTCGCAAACCCGACCCGATCACTTACAAATAACCATGTGGACAGTCAGACCAAATCAAGTCACACAAATTTGGATTGCTGTATAAACATAGCCTAAAAGTTACCAGCCAGACATTTTGCTCCCAAAAGGGGAGATTTTATCTTTAATACTGATCTGAACCTTTACTAAAGACCTGTTAAGACGGAATATAATTTTCATTAACGATTCTGTAGCTGCCTACTCTCTCTCCCCCCCCCCCTCCTCACCTAATGCCAAAAGTGACCTGCAGCAGGGTGCAGAAACCAGAGACGAAGAAGATGGTGCTGATGAGGTGGCTCTGGGTGAGGCCATCATGCTGCAGACACAGTCCCTGGGACAGAATCAGAGGGATGGCAATGATCCCTCCAAATGCTGTCAAGCAATGCTGAAAGAGTAGAGAGAAGGAGGCGCAGGAGGAGAGAGACGTTTGATTAACGTTGGTTTATTCCACGACTTCATGTATGCTAGGGCGAACTGACTAGAGAGTTTACATTTCTACTTTAAAATGCGCTCCGTGGAGATAAACTGCCCCACATAAGTCAAGAAAATATTATCATCATAATCATATGGGATTTTTGGATGATATCGAAAGATATATCACAATATCTGCGTACTTATGCAAAAAATGTGTTGTTTAAGAAGCCAACTGAAGTTTATTACATTGAACTGTACATTGTAATGTAAGGTATAATATCAAAACCAAAACTAGTTTTCAAATAATATTCCCTTTTTGAGAAATGTTACATCATGCAGTATGATTATAATTATTTTAGACAACAAATTATATATCACAATATGGAAATATCCAAATTTTGTCCCACTATTTTATGTCCATTATAATTCTGTTATCCTCTTTCAATGTTGTATTATGTAAATTGCGTGAACACAACATCCATTGCACGCTGTCCATCTTGGGAGAGAGATCCCTCCTCTGTTGCTATCCCTGAGGTTTCTTCCTATTTTTTCTCCCTGTTAAAGGGTTTTTTTAGGGAGTTGTTCCTTATCCGATGAGAGGGTCTAAGGACAGGATGTTGTGTTGCTGTTAAGCCCACTGAGGCAAATTTGTAATTTGTGATATTGGGCTATACAAATAAAATTGATTTGATTTGATTGAAAGACTATAAATGATTATATTGACATATTGCCCAGCCCTTTATATACAACAACATTTGCTACCTTTAAACAAAATGGAAAATATAGTGAAAACCTTCCAATCGTTTGGAAAAAATTACTGACCTGACTTAATTCTGTCAATAAACATTGTATCCAGATGAACTGGTTCAACTTTGACTTGATACATGGTATACAAAATACTGGGTTAGTTTAGTTCACATGGGGAACTCAAATGCAGATTTATCCCCCCCCCCCTTTTCTCCCCAATTGTACCCATCCAGTTCTGAGCTGTCCTGGTCTCTGCTCCACCCCCTCTGCTGATCCGGGGAGGGCTGCAGACTACCCCATGCCTCCTCCGATACATGTGGAGTCACCAGCTGCTGCTTTTCACCTGACAGTGAGGAGGTTTGCCAGGGGGACATAGTGCACGGGAGGATCAAGCTATTCCTTCCAGTTTCCCCTCCCCCCTGAATAGGCGCCCCTACCAACCAGAGGAGGTGCTAGTGCAGCGACCAAGACACATACCCACATCCGACTTCCCACCCACAGACACAAACAATTGTGTCTGTCGGGACACCCTACCAAGTCGGAGGTAACACGAGGATTCGAAGCGGCGATACCCGTGTTGAAAGGCAACGGAATAGACCACTAGGCTACCCGGATGCCTCATCAAATGCAGATTTACAGCAGCCTGTATCATAAGGTGCTACGGCATGTTGTCATACTGAAAGTTGACAACATGCTGTATGGTGGGGAAGTTCATTCCAGATCTGACATGAGATTAATGCTCCCTCCAAAGTTAGGCCGTGCCAAAGACATATTGGTTCAATGGACAGAATGAAATGAGTAGGAGTAGGGAAGTCAATGGTCACGTAACTATGTAAAGGTCAGCCATCGTAAAATCTACGTAACACAAAACCTCATCGATAACGTGATCTCAGCTGGCTAAACATCCATTTTCATAGTCATCATTTTTACCAAGTGTAACTGCGAGAACAGACTGAGGTCCTCATGTGAACTTTTCACCATGTTTCCACTCAATTTACAGTCTGTACCATCCATAGACCCTCAGCCCCACAGCACCCTTATGTAATCCCATCATGGAAAAGCCAGTGGTGCTGACAAACAGTTTGCCGATGTACCTGAATGCCCAAAATGACGCAGAGGTACCAGGGTGGGACATCTGTCACGCAATAAGCTAACTTGTCCTTGTCCTCCTCTTCTGATATGTGTGATTCATCTCCATCCTTTTTCTCGGGAAGATCACAAAAGCGCCCATCAAGCTACAATTCCAGACAGATAGGGAGAAAGCACAACATTGTACTGGTTGAAGAAGAAAATGACATGATGATATATGCTGGCGACACGCTCTCGTATACCTTGCACACTTTTACGAGAAAATGTTCGTGATATTCAAGTGTTGGAGGGAACCTTTTTCTCAACAGAACACTGTAAAAAAGGCCCTTTTCTGAGTAATCTCAACTAGAGTGCACAGTCTAGTTGAGATTATTCAGAAAAGGGCTTGTAATAGGTTGCCTTACTTTTCTAAATTAAACCAGCATATTATTTTTTACAGTGTACATTATATAACTTTTCAACCACTCTTTAAAAACCTTCTAGCCTTGACCAGTCTAGCAGACATAAAAGTAAGTGATTTGCCCCGGAATCATGGCTTATCACATGAAACATCTCTCGATGAAGCTCACAAGATACGTGCAGTGAAGTGTTTGCTTCATGTAACGTGATCTTTAAAGAACAGGACATTTTCATGTCCTCAACATCACAGCCTTATTCAGCGAATCCTTTCCGTCACTGACAGGTACTGCTGCAATCTTCAAATTTTTGTTCAAAGCTGAAGGTTTGAGGGCAGAAACAGCCATAAAGATGCCCAGTTTACTTGGAGATGGAAATTTTAACTGAACGTAGAGAAAAAAAAAGGGAGAGAGAAACAAATATGCCATCACTGCTTTTGCTCATCTTGACTCAGGGAAAAGAAAAAAAAACCTCTTATCAACAATGTGACTTTCAGCATGGAAGAGCAGGCATGTAAACAAGGCACACTGGTAGATATCCATGGCATTAATTTGCTTGGTATTCTGCTTTGACGGAAAGGATTAACTCACCGTTATATTTAGTTAGTGACATTAGCTTTACTTGGGTTTAGTTTATAACATGATAGTAAGAGGCAAATTCACAAACCATACATTATCAAGCTAAATGATTAGAAATAGGTTTTATGATTGTCTTTATGTCTACAAGCAACTTGCTGGATTTTCCAAATAGTTTGAAACGGGCAAAACGAGAAATGAGAAACCAAGTGCCCTTGGGAGTTCACAATGTAGCCTCGCGGCAGTTTATAATGTAGCATCATGTACATTTATCTCAACAGCTTCAACAGCCAAACTTTTCAAAACACCTATTCATATGCAATTAACCAGTTTGTATACTCACTGCAAATGCATAGTTGTCAAGGCCGTTGCTTTCATTTTCTGGAGCCATATCAGCTTCAGCCTGCAGGCTCAGGTTTTGTGCTGTATGTTGTAGTGATCCTCTAGCCAGGAGGCAAAGCAATAAAGCGCCTAGATGACTGATAATGAGAGCGGGTGTGGAGGAGAAAAAAGGAGGGAGTAGAGAGAGTAACGGAGTCGGATAGAAAGAGAGAGAAAGAGAGAGAAAGTGTGTTGGGGTGGTTGGAGTAAGGAGAGTTGAGACACGAGACTACTATTGTTGCTGATTGTAAATGAAGTTAGTACCGCCAGCAACTCATGTGAACCCAATTACAACAGTAACAGCAGCTGATCGGCCCTCAGAGAGGAGAGCGCCCTGTCAGAGCATTACATTTCCCCTTCCTCCCCTCTCTCCCTCTTTCTCTTGCTCTACTCTCGCTTTCTCTTCTGTTTCTTCTCTTTTGAGAAACTTTCTCTCTTCTCTCACTCAATTTTCAAATTTGCTTTTATTAGCATGACAAATTTACATTTGTATTGCAAAGCATTTTCACATAAAGGACAACAGTGCACGAATACAGAACATATATACATCAACAGATGCAATAAAACAATTTGTCAGACTCTGCATGTGTGTGTGTGCATGTGTTTGTGTGTGTCTGTGTGTGTGTGTGTGTGTGTGTGTGTGTGTGTGAGAGTGTGTTCACATAAAATACAAGAACAGTATACAATACTGGAAAAAAAATTGGAAAAACCATCCCTCAACAGAGGAGGAGGTCTGCGACACCACCTATCTCCCACTTACAATGCCGTCCTTTCATCTCTACCCAGGAGACTCAAAAGCTTAGCCTCCAAGAACAACAGTCGGTCACTATCGGCTCCAACGACTCATGACCACTGAATGGAGCACTAACGAAGTCGAAACTAACACCGCCAACGTCTGTCGTTGCTAAACATCGGAACACAAAAAGAGCCATTGACATCATTAGCTCTGATAACGACTCCAAAGAGGCTAAATATCTGAGTTTCATCACCAGCCAGTCAAGACTAGCTTGATCTAGTCAGAAAGGCACGAACTGATGACGCCTCTTGGATGAGATGCGAAACGTCTTCACGGACAGTGGAGTAAGTTTCACTTGAACATTAGGGGGACACATTTAGCAGGGGGTCAGGGGGTCCTCCCCCTGGAAATTTTGAGCATCACACATTTAATTTCCTGCATTCTGGTGAATTTGTATGCACAATTTGCTCTTTTTCTACATCAATTTATTGTGGAAATGTCTTATTTATGTAAAAGAAAAACAACTTTCAGATAGGCTAGCCTATCGGATATCTTCTGTTACTTTCCTCTTGCTCATGTTGACTCTGTGAATCAAAGTAGTAGATGCATTTGAACTAATAGAATACCCTTGGCACAAATTGGTTTGTAGATGCACTTATTATGTTATCTCATGTGCCCGAAATGATCAGTTCAAGTTCATTTAAGCTAACATAAACGTCTAGGGGCTACTGTTAGCAAGCGCTAGCTAGCTAGCTAGTTCGTGGGGGGTCTGAACTGATAACCCCAAACACAAATTATAAACTAGATAAGGCTATAATTCATCCGGAAATAAATAAGAAAATCTAACTCAGAAACCCCAAAGGCAAGAAAGGGTGGTGTACTGGGCTAGACAAGCAAGCTGGCTAGCTACGTTACTTACACTTGCTTACATGATCATTCACGCGCCGGTCTCCTGGTTGTCAGGAGCAACTGCAAGACAGCAACGAGGTCGGCAATCCCAGTGGCAAGGTTAAAATGGTATGGTCCCAAGCACAGGGGTGTATGAAATCGTTGGAAAACAAGTATGAATGACATTTTAAGTAGTTCGACTGTCTGTGTTGTTATTTTACCTTTTTTGGCGAGGGAGTTAACATTATCATTCATGATATATTTTTTTGGGGGGGGACAAATTCACCTCTTCTAAATGTAGCCCGTGGAATTAGATACCACACAGGACACAATTACTTCCGGGGTTCTTGTAGCTTTAATTTTATTGTTTGAACCTTCGAATGCAGATCGTTATAGTGAGTGCATAAATTCCTGTGTCTTTCGAGCAAACAGCTCATAAATGTTCACAGATGTGGCAAGTTTAACAGAAAAGATATTAAAAGGAAAATAATAAATACAAAATACAAAACACGGTGCAAAATACGGCAGTGGACTATGTATGTTAAACAGGGTTTAACAAAGACATGTGGAACTTCCTGAAGATTGCGCAACTTCTCACTCTGTCAGTTACCTTTAAACAGAATTAAAATGCATATAAAACCTTTACATTTCCCTTACTACTCAAATACAATGGCATGGTGTGGCTTTATGCACGCCAACATTACCTTGTCATGCCTGCAATGGCTAACAGTGGTCGATGGTTCGCACCCAAAATCACCGAACATCAACTCCAGTAGTGTCTAAATCAAACCATCGTGTCAAATTACCGACATACAATATTGTTTGGAATAATGTTACAGGTATATTTCACAAGATATTTACACCTACTTACTACGGAGTCAGAGCACCGTCACACCGCAATCTTCAGGTGCTTCACACAAGAAAAAGAAAGAATACCCAAGATGCACTTGGATAACTTGCAGAAAGAGCCATTTCCCGCTTGCTTTTCCTAATGGCAGGTTTAGGTGCATAGGTTCTACGTCCTGCTCCACCAGCATCATCTGTTAGTGCGGGCCTGTCCCTGTTTTCAATAATGGGCAAGTCACTGTCGCTAACGTCTGGATGCACATCATTAACACATTCTGTTTCTGTGCCACAATTTCTCATATCTGAATAACCTTCCTCAGGTCCTTCACCATCACTCTCATCTGTGGGTGCTGTCACATGTAAACTAACACTTTCTGCTGCAAGAGGCAGGTTAGGTACTTGCACAAGCCGGCGAGGGATGACTTCCTCAACAATAACAAAATCAGCCTCAGGTGACTCAGGCTCATCCTCAGCTACAGGCTGTGTAGTGGTCTGTAACCTAGTTCTAGTTCTGGGTTTGGGAACTGGTTTTGCACAAGGTCGCAACTCTGACCTATGAACTCTTTTAATGGGGCCTCCCTCAAAAGGTTCAACGGTGTGTGTGGTACCTTGGATGCCAACTACCTTGTAGACTGTTGAGGTCCATGTGTCCTGAATCTTATGTCTACCTGGGGGTCTGTGACGTAGGAAAACCAACTGACCAATGTCCACAGGAGGACAATACACCTTCTCATTTTGCAGTGAGATCCTCTCAGCTGCCTTCTGCTCTGAGTACTCTCTGGCTCTCTCGTGTGCCTGTCTGAGTCTCTCCTGATGAACAGACAACCAATCCTGTTTCCTGTCTGACACACACTCACGCCCTAATAAAGCATCTACTAGGAGATGTGGCTGTACCCCGAAAAGCAAATAATAAGGCGAGTACCCTGTGGTGGAATGAGGAGTGACATTATAGGCATATACTACTTCAGACAGATGCTCTGGCCAATGCTTTTTTTGCTCTGGTGGGAGTGTCCTTAACAAGTCATGGAGTGTGCGATTGTATCTTTCACACTGATCGTTTCCCTGTGGCCTGTAGGGAGTTGTCCGTGTCTTTTTAACCCCATAGAGTTTGCACAGCTCTGCTATAATTTCACTCTCGAAATTTCGACCTTGGTCTGAGTGCAGTCTCTCTGGGACCCCATATTTCATGAACCACTCCCTGAGCAAAACTTTAGCTGTAGTGTCAGCCTTCTGGTCTTTGGTAGCATACGCTTGTGTGAACTTTGTAAACACATCGGTCACAACAAGGACATTTTCACGGCCATCTGAAGCTGCCTCCAACACTGTAAAATCAACAGCCACCACTTCTAGAGGTCGGGAGGCCAGGAATGCCTGAACTAGAGCATGGATTTTTGGCTGAGGCATCTTGGTCAAAATGCACCGCTCGCAGTTTTTAACCCAGCTTTCAACATCCTCACATAGCCCTACCCAAAAACACCTCCCTCTTAGCAAGTTTACAGTGCGCTCTATGCCCTGATGTCCCATGTTGTTATGTACATTTTCTAGAACTTGGTCTCTCAAACAACTAGGCACGAGTAACTGCCACACTTCTCCATGACGTGGGTATGTGATAACCCTGTACAACAACCCTTCTCGTTGTTGTATGCATCTCCATTGTTTCAACAATCTTTTCACTTGACTAGACAGGGCTGCTCTCTCTCTCTGGGATATGGCCTCCTCCCCCGATCCCAAAATGCCCTAAACTCTTTTAGGGTGGGGTCACCGGCCTGAAAACCTACCAGCTCCTCTCTGGTATAACCTGGCAGTGTGGGGGTGTTGCCCTGTTTAGTACCTGTCTCACCAGACCTCGACTCCCCAGCACGGGTCTGTCTCACTTTGTAACACTCCAGACCTCTAGAGACAAGACCAGGATCCAGAACTGTTCCTCGCTCAATCAGGTTACACACAGCGATACAGTTGTCAAAATCTGAGTCAGGGTCTGTTTCAGGCTCCCCTGCAAACTCCTGCCTAGAGAGAGCATCTGCGGCGGCATTGCTGCAACCAGGACGGTACTTAACCTCGAAATCAAAAACAGACAGTTGCGCTACCCACCTCTGCTCTATAGCACCTAACTTGGCTGTCTTGAGGTGGCAGAGGGGATTGTTATCAGTCAGGATAACAAAGTTTGAACCAAGCAAGTAACCCCTGAATTTTTCAGCAACTGCCCATTTTAAGGCAAGCAACTCCAACTTCATGCTACTATAATTACGGTCATTCTTCTCAGCATGGCGTAGTCTGCGGCTAGCATATGCTATGACACGTCTGGTGTCACCTTGCTGCTGACACAATACAGTGCCTAATCCATGCTGACTAGCATCTGTCTCAACTACGAATGGTTGTGTGAAGTCGGCAAAACCCAAAATGGGAGCAGAGGTAAGTTTTTCCTTTAACTGCTCAAAGGAAGAGTCACACTCTGGTGTCCACATATTACAAAACTGGTGACCTACTTTCCCTGTTTTCTTCACACCTGAACATTTGTTTACTAGGTCATGCAGTGGCCCGGCAATCTGTGAGAAGCCTCGAATGAATCTCCTGTAGTAACTACAGAAACCCAAGAATGACTGCAGCTCTTTGGCAGTGATTGGGACCTTCCAGTTCTTAACAGCAGAGACCTTGGAGGGGTCAGTTCCTATACCTTCTGCCGACACCTGATGACCCAAAAACTTTACTGACTGTTGTAGGAAAGCACACTTCTGCAACTTCCCCTTAAGGCCCGTCTCTGCCAGTCTCTTAAACACAGTCTCAAGTCTCTCCAAATGCTGCTCAAATGTCTCTGAAAAAAACAAGATGTCATCTAGGTAGACCAGGAGTATCTGAAAAATGAGATCATTCATAGTAACTTGCATAAGTCTCTGAAATGTAGCTGGACCGTTACAAACACCAAAAGGCATTCTCACATACTCATACAGACCAAACGGTGTAGTAAATGCAGTCTTAGTCCGATCTCTCTCATGCATAGCTACCTGGTGGTATCCGCTCGCCAGATCTATGGTCGAAAAGAACTTTGCCCCTCTCAGCGCATCAAAACTCTCATCAATTCTCGGGAGCGGGAATGCATCACGTCTTGTCTTTGAGTTGAGTTTCCTGTAATCGACACATAGCCTCAGACTACCATCTGCCTTTCTCACTAGTACTATGGGCGAAGCATAAGCACTGGAGCTTTCTTGAATGACCCCTTTTTTTAGCAGCTTGCCAATATGTTCCCTGACTTCACTGTACTGTGTGGGTGGGATTCGTCTGTATGGCTGTGTTACAGGTATGTCATCTGTCAGATGGATCTCATGTTGTACTTTGTCAGTGTGGCCTAGATCTTCATCTTCTGTTGCAAACACAAAAGAGTACTTCTCCAGTAACAAAGTCAGCTGCGCTTGCTGTTCTGGGCTACCACAAAAATTGAGCTTGCCGAGAATTTCCTGCACATCTGTTGGTGTTTCAGGGTGTTCACTGATACTCACTTGTTCAGTGTCTGCTGAGATTCTCTGGAACTGTACCTCACAAAGCTCATCACTTTTCACACAGTCTACCTGAGTCAAAACCCCTAGCCTAGTCCGTGGCCCTAGCCAGATATCTTCATCAGACATGTTCATGACTCGGACTGGAAAAATGTGATTGCCCGATGAAACCAACATAGGCACAACAACCAAACCTCCAGGAACGGGGACACCCACAGACTCCAGCAACAAAAAAGAACCATCCTCAGTCATGGTCCTGAGTCCCCTAGCCATAACTGTAGCAGCAGATGAAGCAGCTATATGGACTACATCCTTACCAGCTGCCCTAGCGAAAGAGAGTCTGTCTGTTCTATGTACTGCATGAAGATGATTAAAAGCCTCTCTCCAGTTTGAGTCAAACCTCTCCTGCAGTGTGGTGTCAAACTCAGTGTGTACTAGCTCTCTGCATTTTTTGACAATGTTCATCCCTATTAGACCTGGAACAGAGGAAGAGTGTTCAGAATCTTTAACTATCAGAAAACCTCGCTCTGGGATAGTCAGACCCATGGCTTCTACATCAAGCTCCATATAGCCCATATAGGGTATGTCTAATCCATTAGCTGCAGTGATCTTTAACCACTCAAATGCTGGGTGAATGTCTTCGCCTTTCACTGACAGGTGTTCCCTGAAAAAACTCTCAGAAATTGTACTGACCTGGCTACCAGTGTCAAGTAAGCAGGACACTGTAACACCTCGTAGTTTCACCTCAACAGTTTTACATTCTCCGACTGCACGCTCTAAGATCCTGTTTCTGTCTGGTGTCTCTTTTGGTGAGCCAGCTTCCTCCCCTCGAGTTGTGTGGCTCATGACAACTGAGGGTACGAGTTTTCCTGCACTACAGAAGAACTAGGTGTTGCGTCCCCTTGACCCCCTCTGGCCTGTGGGCATTTTCTTGCAATGTGACCTATGCCTCTACACTTGAAACAGATAGGCTGACCATCTGGTGTGAACTTTGGCTGGGGTCTAGGTTGTGGCTTGGGCTCTAGGAATGTCTGTTGAGTGCTGCGCTTACTCAGTTCACCTACAGCAAAGGCTAGATCAGCGAGTGTTTTGCCTAACTCTGCTAGCTGTTTTTCCTGATGGGCTACTGCTCTCCGAACATCATTTAATGCAGTACCTTGGTCATTGTTTGTTTTAATAGTAGAGCACTGGGTTTCTGGAACCTCTGATGTAACTTGGTTGCTCTTTATGACCCTGGGACGATGAGACCTGCTGTCCTCCATCTCCCACAGGAGGGCCTCGTTCCTCACATCTAGAAGACTGCTCTCTGGTTTGTCCCTAACCATTTTCCTGAGTTCACGCCTGAGTGCTGCTTCTCTTAAACCCTCAATAAACCGGTCTCTGAGCACAGTTTTCTCATTAGGTATTACATCTATTGACTGTTTCACTACAGAGCTCAAAATCTGGGATAGTGCATGGAAGTAGTCACGGAGGTCTTCTCCATCAGTTTGGTTACGGTTGTAAAAGGTCTGCTAAAGCTGTGTGGAACTGCACTTTTCCCCAAATGCATTGCTCAGGTACGAGTATAAATTACTGGGCCCCACTGACTGACCCCTCATGCATAGTCTCACCTCTTCTAATGCAGGGCCACGCAATAGAGATAGTATATAGTAACATTATTCTTCTGTTGTTTGCGCTCTGTATCTTAAAACCCTTTCAACCTCTTCAATAAACTCTTCGACAGATCTCCTGTCTGTACCACACTCCCTACTAAATGCTTGGATCTGGCGTTCTCTTGGAACGTAGATGTATGAACGTGTGGGTGCACTGTTATCACTTGCTCTCTGAACCCTTGCTTCACCATTTAACCTGGTGAGCTCATCTCGCAGTCTGGCGAGCTCTTGCATGGTGGTCTGCATTTCTTCTGTAGCACCTTCACCTATACCCGTTATGCCACCTGAGGTGTGGCCATTATCATCACGTGAACTCCATCACCAGAATCACTAGACATAATGATATATTAATCTTTACTCAGTCCAGTATAAATGAGGATATTTAGTTCAAAACCTGGTTCAAGGATACTACAAGGACAGTCTTTAACTTGGAGCCTTGCTGGATCTTGGTCTTTGTAGCTGAAGTTAGCGCTGGAGTCCTCTGCGCTGGTACGGCTGAGTCGTGTGAAACAGGAAGCACCAGAACCTCGTAGAGCCCCTCACGTCGTCTCTCGCTGGTCACCACCTCCACAGCAGGATGGCTTCAGACTCAACACCAACGGACGTCACCAACAATCTTCACCACTGCCGTATTTTTTATTTTTTTTAAGTAAAAATAAGCCACTCTGTTGCCAATTTAAAAAAAATGTTTTAGCTACACCCCACTCCTGGTACCAAAATTATGTAGCCCGTGGAATTAGATACCACACAGGACACAATTACTTCCGGGGTTCTTGTAGCTTTAATTTTATTGTTTGAACCTTCGAATGCAGATCGTTTTACTGAGTGCATAAATTCCTGTGTCTTTCGAGCAAACAGCTCATAAATGTTCACAGATGTGGCAAGTTTAACAGAAAAGATTTTAAAAGGAAAATAATAAATACAAAATACAAAATACGGTGCAAAATACGGCAGTGGACTATGTATGTTAAACAGGGTTTAACAAAGACATGTGGAACTTCCTGAAGATTGCGCAACTTCTCACTCTTTCAGTTACCTTTAAACAGAATTAAAATGCATATAAAACCTTTACATTTCCCTTACTACCCAAATACAATGGCATGGTGTGGCTTTATGCACGCCAACATTACCTTGTCATGCCTGCAATGGCGAAACAGTGGTCGACGGCTCGCGCCCAAAATCACCGAACATCAACTCCAGTAGCGTCTAAATCAAACCATCTTGTCAAATTACCGACATACAATATTGTTTGGAATAATGTTACAGGTATATTTCACAAGATATTTACCCCTACTTACTACGGAGTCAGAGCACCGTCACACCGCAATCTTCAGGTGCTTCACACAAGAAAAAGAAAGAATACCCAAGATGCACTTGGATAACTTGCACGGAGTTACAATAAAAGTCCACAACACTGCCACTTACTGGTCAAAACATGCAATGACAACCAAAACTATAAAAATACACACAATCTGCTTCACAATTTAAATACATCAAATGACATTTTACATGGCTTGACAGTGTAACAATTACATATATTAACAGTTAAACTATACTAAATTTAAGTGGAAACTCATTTAACATATTTAACAGATTTACCACCCGGCTACATAAACATTGAGGGGGACATGTTCCCCCTGACCCCCCCATAAGTTACACCTGTATTCACGGATATATGACCAAGTCCAGTTGGATTTGATTCATTTCCTTTGGATAACTATGACCTGGATGAATGAGAACATTCACGGACAGTATACAATACAGAATATATACATCAACAGATCCAATAAAAATCTTTCTGCCATCGTCTGTGTGGCCCTGTGAGTGTGTGTCTCTCACTCTCTTCTGTTTCTCTTCTGTTTCTCTCTTCTCTCTTGAGAAACTTTCTTCTCTTTATCTCTTCTCTCACTCCTCTCTCGTTCTCATTATTTTCTGTTTCTTGCTTCTCTCTTGAGAAACTCTCTTCTTTCTCTCTTCTCTCCTTCTATGCTCTCTCTACTCTTTCTCACTCTCTTTTCTCTCACACAGTCTTCTTTTTTCTCTCTTCTCTCTCTACTAGCTCTCTCCCACTCACGCACACTCGGTAATTTTTCTGTCTCATGGGATGATGGAAATATTGCATTAGAGGAAAGTAAATCTGATGTCGTCCTTTAAGAGTGGCCTCCACAGTCTTCTTGATTATTCTCTTGCACTTTTGAAGATAGTCATGTTTCCATTTTAAACCGGTCAGTTGGGCCATCTAAATGAATTAATTGATTATGCTTCAGACCCCATGGTGCTTGTTATGCAACTAAATTTGGTTTTCTGGATTACAAAACTTCCACTCTGAATTCGCCCTGATACATCAGCTATGACCTCTCCCTTGATGAACGGGAATCTCTGCATCACATGGCACAAAGCAGCTATACCAGATGACTGGTGTAGTTTCTGTAAAAGTTAACCTGATTTCCTAATTTGCAGTAAACCTCTATTTCCTGAAAATGTTAATTGATCGAAATGAAATAATGGTGTGATCTTAGTCCTTATTGAGGAGACAATACAAAGGGTGTTCTTCTGGAAACTGAGTAGGGTCAAGGCCTCCCAACCAAAGGTTTATGAGATTAGATGATAAAAATATTCAGTATTTGAAAAGGTCCCGGCATGTTGTCCACACAACCGACAACTAGTGTTGGATTCACAACCAATGGTACCTTCAGACTTTTTTACATTATGCAACTTCTTTGTCTTGGCATTATAAGTGAAAGGTATTGATGCTCATATGCCTTTTTTGGCAGAAGCAACATTATTTTTCATACCTTTGCCTCAAATTTTAAAAAAAAGTTTCACTCAAAAAGTTAATTTTGATCAAATCGGTTCTATTATAATGAATCTTAAAACAATAAATCCAACCTAATCCATGTTTTTGAAACGCTGGAAATTTTTCCATGCAGCCTTGAAGTAGCACTGCAAAAGCATATAAAAGTCAGATCCTGAAAAAATGCCCATTTGGTAAGGCTGTGAGCCCTGACAAGATGTTAAAATATTTTTTCAATGATGAAAAAACAAACTTGAGAGGATAATGACACTTTGTGTTGGAACTGACCTGGGCCACGTGTTTTTTCAGCCAAGACAAGTTAGCCCATCCAGCCATCCATTATCCAAGCCGCTCATCCTTAGTAGGGTCTCGGGATGCTGGAGCCTATCCCAGCAGTCATTGGGTGGCAGGCGGGGAAACACCCTGGACAGGCCACCAGTCCATCACAGGGCCCGCCCACACACACACACACACACACACACACACACACACACACACACACACACACACACACACACACACACACACACACACACACACACACACACACACACACACCTACGGACAATTTAGTATGGCCAATTCACCTGACCTACATATCTTTGGAGGAAACCGGAGCGCCCAGAGGAAACCTACACAGACATATGGAGAACATGCAAACTCCACACAGAGGATGACCTGGGATGACCCCCAAGGTTGGACAACCCTGGGGTTCAAACTCAGGACCTTATTGCTGTGAGGCGACTGCGCTAACCACTGTACCACCGTGCCGCCCCAAATTAGCCCAAAAGTAATCATTTCATGGGTGTATCAAATGCAAGTGCAGTTTTCTTTTTCTTTTCTGGTAAAAATGTCCATAATTGCCGGTTTAGTTGCCAATGTCATAAAAGTATGGCAAATTTTTATCCTACTCAGTTTTAGAATAATGACATCCCAACACCACCACAGCTAACACAACCAGTACTGTCACCTGTTCTTCAGCAGCTCTTTGTTCTGTCACACTGTCTGTTTCCCTGAAATCCCTTGAACATCTGGCTCGCAGTCACAGAATTTCCAAAGAAAACTGATCTTACATAAAACTTGGTGAGGCACAATTGTTACTTGGACGCCACTAAGGTCTCCTCCACTGTGTGTCTGCCTGACTCGAGTCCACGTGTGTGTGGGCAAATATATACTGGATACAAGTAAGATTTAAGTAAGGTACCACCAAATACAATATAAGAATAGAATGGGGGGGGGGATTTCAATTAGGCTCTTTTAAAACTGGCCTGCAGTAAGTTGGAATTCTTATGATTAATAGTTTACATTCACATTTTAGGTATGAGCCAGGATTTTGATCTCTTTTGCACATGCAAACACACACACACAAACACACACACACACACACACACACACACACACGGGCTCATATGTACACAAATGTGCAGACATGCAGACATGCACACACACACACACAAAATTTATTTTTAGCGACTATCACTAATTTCAGCCTACATTTTATCAAGTATTGTTACACTTTGATTAACAAACGCATTTTCATCATGTCTGCAGTATTCAAATTAGTGTCAATCCATCAGGTGACAACAGGACAGCTGACGCTCACGTGTTGATACTTAATAACTGTCGACCAGCCTCTAATCATACATTCTTTTCTAAAGTACTAGCGAGAGTTGTGTATCAACAACTTTCGACCCATGTAGAAGAAAAACTATCTATATGAACTTTGTCAGTTGGTTTTCAGGGTCTGTCACTCTACTGAAACTGCTCTGACCAGAGTGGTGAACTATCTTCTACTTGCCATGGACTCTGATTCCATCTCTTTGCTTCTACTACTGGACCTCAGTGCAGCCTTTGACATCTTTGATCACTGTATACTATTAGACAGAATAAATTGGAATTTCAGTGTCTCTGTCTTCGCGCTCTCTTGGCTTAAGTCCTGCTCATCTGGAAGAACACAGTGTGTCTGCCAGTGGCAAACCGTGGCCCTGGACCCTGGTCCTTCAGTAGGACCACATATGACAATGAAAAAATAAACATAGCGATAAAAATAATAGCCAGAGCCCTGTCACATGGAATTTCAGCATATTAGGTTTTCCTGAAAAGGCAAGCTAAATATACATCTCGTACCGGACCAGGGCCCCTTGTCAGGATTGAAAAGCAAGCAATCCCAGGAGTACAGCATGCTGATGCACAGGCTGCCCGTTAGCCATGGACAGCAGCTGTAGCTGCTTGTTTGAAATGTCTCTGGTAGCGCTTGGTAGCTTGCACAAGTCCTGGCAAGGCGGGTGATGGTCGATCTTCCTGGATTATTTCTAGTTTTTTCCTGAAAAGGCAATCTAGACAATTGACTTTCTATTAATTCAGCTACACAGTCGCCATCTTCACGAATTCCCACCATTTCGCTGTTCTCTAAATCCTTTGTTGTCATTCTGTTGTCTCTTTTCCCCCTTGCTCACTTACGGACTACCTTCACCTGGTCGCTTATCAAATTCGTGAATACCTGGAAGATGTCAGGATATTGTCCTGCCCACAACTCAACAAAATATGATTGGCTAAGACAACTGACAAAATCAAATTCATGCCCACATTAACTTGAATTACAAAGGCATTCAGTTACAGCTACCGAAGGTCCTGGTACGGGGACCCACTAATTCACCCAGATACCATCAGAAAAAAAATTGTGATTGGTCCATTTCCCATTCCATTATATTGACCCATTATTATTTCAGTGAATGAAAATAATTGAAAAATTATTTATTAGGAGTACAAAAATTCTTTCAATATTTTTTCTTGGGCATTCACTGAATACCTTGAAGGTCCAGAGGGTTCCCCTCTGGTGTCTGCTATAATAATATTATATTGACGTTCTATGACATTAAATATGGCGTACCTCAGGGCTCGGTTCTTGGCCATCTACTTTTCTCTCTTCATTTTACCTCTTGGCCATATGCAGTCATGGAATAAATTTCCATTGCTATGCTGATGATACTCAGCTGTATGTGCCTATAAGGGCTGGTGATCGTACTCAAATGACTAATTTAGAGGCCTGTTGGCTGCTGTGAAAAAATGGATGTCACTAAATTCCCTGCTTTTAAATTCAGATAAAACTGAGATGCTGGTCATTGGCCCTGCTAGACACAGACTCCAATTTGATCAAGTAACAATACCAATTGACAAGTCTGTGATTTCTGAGATAACCCTATCTAGACAACTGAAGCCAAATGTATCAAACTATGTGTAAATTCATCTGTAAAAGAATGCGTATGGAGAAAACTGGAAAACTTCATATGTGAAGTATTTCCGAGATTTATGAACAATGCGTATGCGACTGATACGCATATTTGTCTTCATAGATCCCAATTTACTTGTGATTGTGTACACGTGAACAAACTCCTTGTCCACACCCCGTCAACTCCCACGTTTTACCTTGCATGGTTGTTGAAATGCCCAAAATAATCTGGTTTCCCAACAAATGTTTCGATGAATCCACTCTGAAAAATTAATGATTTTTGTTTAGAGAAATGGCTAAGCCAACCAAAAACACTGTGAAAAAGAGAAATTTCCCTGAATGTGAATTGGAGGTGTTAATTACCAAAATAGAGTGTCAGAGGAGCATTTTGTTTGGTGGCCTTAGCACCTCCTCACCTTACCTAGGTCGTCCGTCAGGACGACCCTAATAGGATTTTGGTTGTGCATGTTTGTTTAAAGCATGGGGCGCTACTCCACGTGCAGTTCTATGGTTCTCTGCTAACTGGAGATTTTGTGCCTTTCCATTGTCAAGATACATTGATCATCTGCAAAGCCACGACATCCCCCGGTCCATACCATCAGTCTATTGATGAATGCACGTACGACTACTGCTACCCATAGGAATAGCAGGATTTATTATCGAGGTTTACTCCTCTAGATCCTCCATGTTCTGCTCTGGTATCTCCTGACAACGTTAACAGGATTACCGTGAGGAGGGTGTGGCTCTTCACCACACACGGACGGTTTTTCATGACCTTGGCCTTACCAGGGGGGTCACAAATAAGGCCAAGCAGCGCCAATGGAGATAAATACTGTCAACAGTAAATGCTGCAGGCGCTGAGTTGTGCACTGTTGATGATATCAAAAAGAAATGGTGAAACTTTAAACAGGAGGCAAAAAGTGCATTGTCGCGTATCAAACCAGTGTTACTGGAGGGTACTGGCCTTCTTTCTCTCTCCCCCATGGATGAGCATATGTCCACCATTCTGACCAACATCAGCTGTTAAGTTTGTTGTTAACTTTTGTTGGTGCCTATAATACAATTAATACGGTAGCCTGTTTTGTTAGTCCCTTCTACTGCAGTCTTTACGGTAACCCTGCTGTTAGGCGGAAGGCGCGCTGCTAGTGAAAGGCGCTCGTTGAAATGTTCGGAAGGCTGTGGTCACTTGCTGTTGAGAGCGCAAATAAAACTCAGTTAAATAAGTACACTTGTCTTATTTGAAACTAATATTGGTAGCAGAGGATGGTTGCCACGAATGACTTCAGACAGCCTCCTGGATTTGATGAAAAGAAGCCGTATGAAAACTGGAAAAATGAAGTGGAAATATGGAGACGGGTGACGAACTTGGACAAGAAAAAGCAAGCATTGGCTGTGGCTCTATCGTTGACAGGTAGAGCGAGGGATACTGCTTTAGGAATAAATGTGGATGAAATGGAGAAGAAATGGATATATTGTATGTTTTTTCCTTACCCCCCCCCCCCAGCAGTCCCTTCTGCCCAATTGTGTCCCTTTTGCCCCATTTTCTGGACTGCCTCCGAGGTCCTAACATCATAACGTCCACATCCTAACAAGGTCCGAACAGCGCTCCCAGCAAGTCACGCGATATAAACAAGGTCACATTTGTTCCGGCCGGGGGAAAAGTTCTGGACGACGCGACAAGGCGTTCTAATCAGCTGTTCGGTAGCGTTCGGTATGGGTGGCAGCGTTGCTAGGGCGGTTACAGGTGGCTGGTGAGCGCTCGGCTATATTTTCTGATTTCAAAGACCACTGCATTGCTTTTGTGGACATAATCCTCGTCAGTTCTACTGTTATTTATATTATTGACAAGCGATTTAAATCAACGTTGTTTTTTTGGTGTCTGTAAACTTAACAGTTAGCTAGTCTCTACCGATCGCGTTAGCTATAGTCAGACATTAGCTTGCTAGCAGCTAGATAATGTACATATTATTATTTTCATGTATGTAGAGGTATAATTATTTGCGACCAAATCTCTAAAAATGTTTACAGAAGTCTAACATTGAAACTTTCAAAATTTTCATGAGTAAAGTTGTTCTTTATGACTTGTTTAACCTTCATGTTTAATAAACTAATCAAATGCATTTCATTTCATCCTTCATGATTTCATTACACAGTTAATGCATTGCTTTGGTGCATGCTGCCACCTACATGTAGCCGGGTGGTAAAGAACCGATCTTTCTTCCTGCAGTGAAATGCTTTAAGAGATTAAGCTCGACGCAGGGTTATAACGTCACACGCGCGACGCCTAGTGTTAGTCATAGCGAGGACAGGGTGAAGCATGGTGGACAGAGATGCATAGCAGTCTGCATCGGGGTAGACAGTTTTGCTGTAGCTGTTCTTGGCCAGCCACGCTGAGGAGACCATCTTGAAACGTGGCTGCAAAAGCCCACTACTGTATTTCATTGTATGTATTTCATTGGTATATATTTCATTTGAGTACATTTTCATTTGTATATTTTATTTTCATGTAGTCGTGATCTATTTCTTTCGATTCTCCTATCGACCGCTGTCCTCCTATTGAAGTGAGGCAGCATTCAGAATAAAAACCCCAAAATAGAATTTTGTGTTGTCCGGTGAGTTCATTACCCTAAGGACCCATCACATACAGTAGGCTATAGGAGTGTCCAGGGCGGTACATTAGGATCTTGCCACAGAATAGCTTCGAATCCCGCAAGAGATGTGAGAATAAAAGTGACGATATCCCTTGCAATAAGTGCGGAAGTGTGTGAAAACAAGGTCAAAAAGATAAATGAGTAGAGAAGAAACGGATATATTGTATGTTTTTTCCTTCTTTTTCCTCCTTTTCTTTTTCCCTCCCCCCCCCTTTCCTTTCCTTTCCCCCCCAGCAGTCCCCTTTGCCCCATTTTCCCCCTTTTACCCCATTTTCTGGACTGCCTCCGAGGTCCTAACATCATAACGTCCACATCCTAACAAGGTCCGAACAGCGCTCCGAACAGCGCTCCCAACAAGTCACGCGATATAAACTGCGTCACGCCCGCGAAAAGGCCCGGAACAAATTTACTGCTTTCACAGTACATTTGTTCCGGCCGGGGAAAAAGTTCCGGATGACGCGACAATGAAAATATGAGATTTAAGTATGTCTCTCTTGTAGTTGAATTCGTTTTTGCTCCAGCTCTGCTGAGCACGATTTTAATTCTTCTTCTTTGCTGTAAACACTAAGAGTTTCTACTATCTGCAGCGTTACTATTGCCATCTACTGGACAAGTTTAATATGCAGGGAAAATGCATGGTTGAAAATGGCAAGGAAACTAAACTAAATCATATATAAAACTAGGAAATAACCTAACACTGCATGTTGGCTACTTTATGTGGGTTACACTAACATCCTAACATCCAGATCCTAACAAGGTCCGAACAAGTCATGAGATATAAACAACGGCATGCCCGCGAAACAGCCCGGAACAAATGTACTGCTGTCACAGTACATTTGTTCCGGCCGGGGGAAAAGTTCCGGACGACGCGACAATGGCGTTCTAATCAGCTGTTCGGTAGCGTTCGGTATGGGTGGCAGCGTTGCTAGGGCGGTTACAATGAAAGGTGGCTGGTGAGCGCTCGTGCATTAACGTCAGGTTTTTTGCTTGTCACGAGACGTCATTTCACCTCAGACTACAAGAGCGCGAGTTGGACAGACGCATATCTCCCACCTCTGGCTATATTTGCTGTTTTCAAAGACCACTGCATTGCTTTTTGGCCGTGTGATGGACTGGCTGGCCTGTCCAGGGTGTCTCCCCGCCTGCTGCCCAATGACTGCTGGAATAGGTTCCAGCATCCCCGCAACCCTGAGCAGGATTAGCGGTTTGGATAATGAATGGATGGATGTTTCCAATCATGAATGTTTTATTACTAATGACTCATTGTGAGTCCTCTCTGAGTCATGTCCCTCAATGCAAAAAGTGAGCCTCCCTGGTATAATTATATATAGTTGTAAGAAATGGAAATAGATGATCCGCTGTGGCGACCCCTAACGGGAGCAGCTGAAAGTAGTAGTAGTAGTAGTAGTAGTAGTAGTATTAGTAGTAGTAGTAGTAGTACTAGTAGTAGTATAATTCGCACCTTTCTGTTATTTCCACTTCCGGTGTGGGAAGATGGCGGTACAAATCACGTTTGCAGCGACCTCGTCAAGTACCCTAGTGGGAAGATGGTGGCGCGAATCCACGTTTGCAGCGGCCTCACCCAGTACCGTCCATGCAGTGCCTTTGTCAACGTCTGCGTCTAAGTTTGCCTTCGTTTGATGGCTGGCAGAGCTTGGTCTGTTGCGTCCTGTGGGCCCAGGGACCACGCCCCTGCCTGGAGCTGTGCCCAAGGAGGTAACACCATGGGCGGCCTGACAGGATGCGGAAGCGGGGCAGGCTAAGCTAACTGCTAGCCCATGCAGACCAGCAGTTCCGTTAACACCAAGGGAGGTCTGGCGGTGGCTTCATCTTGCCTTGACTATGTTTTTAGTGTCGTATGAAGTGTGGGGAGGTGTGTCGAAGATGAGCTAGCATTGGATCAGCTGAGGGAGTTTGATCTGCTGCATCCTGTGGGCCCAAGGACCATAGCCCTGACCTATGGACAGGGCTATGAAATCCTGGACAGTGATTTTTTTGTTTAGTTTAGATATACTATGTGTTAGTTTGGATTTATGTGTTCTTGTAGTTATTGGATATGTGTTTTCATCTTTGTGTTGCATTGCTGTGGGCTGGGGAAAACGATGCTTTGTTTCATTTCATGTGTGCATGTGCATGAAATGAAATGACAAAGTGTTTCTGGTTCTGATTTACGGCTTGCTCTGTTAATTCTGCTTCAAGTTGTTGTCAAAGACAAATGATTCTAGGATGCTGGAATGCCTTCCTGATGGGTGTGACACAATGAAACACTGGTGAGGAAACGTGCCCACTTGATAACCCCAATGATGTGCCAATTGACACACGGAGGATCAACCCTCTAACAAAACCTTGAGTTCAGTAACTTTTGCTGCCACTGAAATGTGCCATTAGATTCATGACAGTGTCACCTGATGTCCTCCTCTATGGAAACCACTTCATAGATTACGTCAGGACAGTGGTTAATAAACTAGTTTGTCTTCAGCATGAATGCCCACTCCTGAATATGGCCCAAGGATTGCTACACCACGTCTGGGTATTTATCACTGTTTTCTCTGATGAAAAGATCGTCTTTGTCTGCATTGCTTCAGACTGTCAAACAAAAAAAGTTTTTGTTTGTATAAAATACATCAAGCAACAAAAGTTCTCGAGATTTTTTACATATTTTCTGAAATATTTTTTAACAAGCGATATTAAATTGTCTAACTTAACTTCCCAAGACAGCGGCTAAAAAAATAAAAAAAAAACCCAAACAAACAAAGGTTAATTCGACGAAAATCCACCAGATGGAGACAGTTCTTGTTCGGCTGTGGAATAGTGAATCCATGGTTTTACTATTTCCTATTGAGGTGGGTGTGGTCAAAGCTGCGTGTGTGTGTGTGTGGGGGGGGGGATTAAAGGTCTAAAAAGTCCCAGCTAAAGTGTATTCAATGATGAAACCAAGCAGCTGTTAACTTTCGATCAAAATGAGCTTAGTCACGACCATGTGATGTTTTTAAACATTTGCCGAACCTTCCACTACAAGTTCCATTATGCTATGGTGTATTTGTAAGCATAGTAGGTCAAAGCCACAAGGTATCCTTTGCTTGGAATAAAAACCTCCACATCTTGGGGGAAAAAGACTGACCCCTTTTTAAGAGGCTGACCACAGCCCTCTTTGATGAATGAGGTGAAAAAGTGCACGCTGAGACCATGTTTGTACAGGTGATACTTTAAGGCTCTGTACAGTCTAGACAAGTGGTTCTCACCAACACTGCTGGTTTCCAGTGCTGCCAGGTAGTGCATTGCATTCACCTGTTGCTCCAGTTGCTCTAGTCTCAAATCAGAGACGCTTCAGAGCTGGAACAACAGGTGAATATATAACCTAGCTCGCGGAATGGAAAACCACTGGTCCCCTCCTGACACACCACTGGCATACTACCATTCCCCTAACTGTTGTGCGTAACATGTTTGTTTCTGCTATTGTGTGACTGTAATGTTCGTGATGATATATGGAGTGTCTGCTGCTGTCCATGCATTGTCCTGCAGACTTTAAGATGTACTGAAAACAAATTCCACTGGCCTTGATCGTGTGGCTAATAAAACAATCTAATCTAATCTAGATCAGATTATAATAAAAATATTATTCTTCTTTCGGCTAATCAAAATATGGGCTATAATAAACATATATAATAATAAATACATGAATAAATAAAAATTAAATAAATAAATAATGAAAATATTATTTCTTCTTCTTTCGGCTAATCAAAATATGGGATACAATATAATAAAATATATAATAGATAAACAAATAAAAATAAAATTAAATAAATATAATAATATAATATATGATAAAAATATGGGAGCATATTTGCCACTTTAGTGCTTTTTTTATTCTGGCAAGACTGAAAACAATAAAACCTCAAAATCAAAAACAGACACTGCAGCTTTGTTACAGAGCAATGTTTACTGTCTAATTTATAATTATCATGGTAAAATGTATGATAATTCTAAATATGATATTTCTAAAATACCAATTGTGTAATGATTGTAAAAAGAAAAAAATCTGGGTCAACAGTCCCTTTGTGGAGACTGTCTTTAGACAATGGTTACTGGGCTATTAAAAAAACCGCCATTCGCTCCTCCTCTGAAATTATATGATGCAGGTCAAACAGAGGCTAACAGGTATCAAAGGGAATGGGTAAGCCACCTGACTGAAGTGGGAAGGAGGGCGTAATGGAGAGATCAGAGGTCAAGTAACAAGGCTGGTCTCTTTTCTCCTAGAGGAGTGTTTACAGAAGTAATTGAGAGAGAGGAGTCGCCTCCCTGTCGAGCTGAAACTCTATCAGATTCCAGCAGCGAGACGCCGGTGTACCAGTTACATAGGGAAACCTGATGGACGAGGAAAAACCTACAGACGTATGGAATAGGGGAGACGCGGCGATAGAAGTTAGTGTGATTTTAAAACAGGATAAGCAGCCACCCGAAAAACTGTCCCACTCCATTGAGGAGATCCTGAAGAGGCCCATGTGTGTCAGGCAGGAGAGGAGACAGCATCGTAACTGGTCTGTTATCAAGGAGAACGACAGTCAGTCCAACCAGCATCAATTGACAGGTATGTCTTTTAATTTGATACTCTGCTGTTAAACTGAGTTGTATCACATTGCTGACATTAATTTTTATCTTGCATGAGGTATGAGACGAGGAATGAGATGGATATTGGTAATGGTAAAAATACTACTACTACTAATAATAATAATGATAATAATAAAGACTAAATTTGATTGTTTGAATTCTACTTGTTGAAAAAAGAGACTGACCGAATGTGTCAGTCTGCTTCCTCCGGATAAATAAAGCAGAGCTGTCATAGCCCAACATTGCATAAACCTAATTTGGGCCAGCCACCCTGGTGAAGGTGTAAGAAATACATAGACCCTTCATGCATGGAAATAAAGGGGGAAGGGGGATTATATTATAAAGCGGTGGAAGCCCAGCGTGAGCGCATCAACTGCATGCAAATGTAAAATGGTCAGGTTTTACAGTAGACGATGATGTGGACAACCTCTGTGACCATGATAAGAGAGAAGTCGCATTTGCTTGCATCGATACAGGTCAGAGGAAGAGCAGGCAGACCAGAATTAGCTTCACACCATCCCAGGTGGAGCAACTGGAGAGGGTTTTCCGGCAGAGCCATTATCCAGACGTCAGTACCAGAGAAAAACTGGCCTCTCACCTTCACCTCACCGAGGGAAGAATACAGGTTAGACAGGCCATTTCTGAGGAGACATCACAGTATGCGGTTCATTTATTCTGCTCAGAGAATCTCAGCAGATGTCAGTTATCAAGTGGTTCCCAAAGAGGCAAGCATATGTACGGTGGCTCACCAACGTTATATTTTCTGTTTGCCAACATGGTCAAACCACAGATAAGACTATCAAAATCATATTTGAGGTGTATCTGGGCGTACTTTCCTTGTCAAGTAATTGTCATGAATTTATTCATCTATTTTTTTTTTTACTTCTGGTGACGTAACATCAGCAATATAGTGACTGCATGCGTTTCTATTTTCCCTTTATTTGCCTTCCTCTGAATTAGCTTTTCAAGTTAACCTGGAGTCAGTAAGTCAGAAATTACTCCAGTTTCAGCAAATGGGTCAAATGAGGATGACTAATCAGTTCAAGTACTTTGTAGAACAAAAATTGGCCCTGTCTCAGCTGCTTATGTGTAAAGCATTGCGTTGGATGACACGTCTGAGGAAAGAAGAATATTCTAACTAGTTATTTCAGTGTTTCATTTGAGAGACTAGGCACGGTGGTCCAGTGGTTAGCATTGTCGCCTCACAGCAAGAAGGTCCTGGGTTCGAACCCCAGGCTGTCCTAGCTCCTTTCTGTGTGGAGTTTAAGTGTTTTCCCCATGTCTGTGTGGGTTTCCTCCAGGTACTCCAGTTTCCTCCCACTATCAAAAAGACGTGCATGTTAGGGTTAATACCCCTGTCTGTGCCCCTGAGCAAGGCAATGAAAAGAAGAACTGGAGCTGGTCCCCGGGTGCTGCAGCTGCCCACTGCTCCAATACAATAGGATGGGTTAAATGCAGAAGACACATTTCATTGTAACCAAACAACTGTACAATGAAAAAAATGAATAAAGTGACCTTCTTCTAATATCAACTAATGAAGGTCTTTTTCATTTTATATGATGAGAATAAATTGTGTTAATTTCATTAAATAAGCATTCAGATTACGCGTTGTTATGCCTCAGATTTGGTTTCAGAACCGCCGAGCCAAATGGAGGAAGGCTGAGACACTGAAGGACCTTGAAATGATGGGCAGAGAGCAGATATGTACAGTAAATCACAGCCTTCCTTATCTCGAGGTAAGAAGAATATTGATTTTTCTGAAAGCAGGCCACACCTTTTAAGAATCATTTGTTTAAATGCAGCTTGTATGGGGGGGATATCTGAGCTGAGCTAGTTTGTAAGATTTTTAGAAGGTGATGGGCTGATTCTGTCCAAAAAGCTGAGGTAGGGTTGACATGTTGAGAAACCCACAACGTTGGCTGTAAAACAATTACCTGATTAGTAAAAAGCCATAAGTTGTGTGTGTGTGTGTGTGTGTATGTGTGTGTGTGGGGGGGGATTTGGTGATTACACAGCCATCAGCGGGTGAGGGAGTGATTTTTCTGTTTACAGTGATAAAGTCTTTATCAGCGTGTTGTCCCCCACCCACTTCTACAGAAGCCCAAGCTCCAGGCGGGCATCTGGATGCCGCAGTGCTACTTACCAGAGCCCTTTGAGACAACCGTGTCCCTCTCACCAGCACTAACATCGCTTGTGCTGACCAAAACAAATTCTCCATATCACAGGACATTCATTTGGATACCAGGATAATCCATTTTTACAACTGATGTGACTTTTACCCAAGTGGCAGGTTTCCAAACGATGACCAAGTGGAGCTGTGATAAACTGGTGATGTGCCAAAGTATGTGTGAATGCCCTGACTAAAAGAAAAAAAATATATATCATGAATTTTCTTTACTTGTCTAAGTATTTGCAGTACTATCAAGCAGTGCTATTGCATTTGTAACTAGCAAACTGGTGGTTTGTTATCAGCTTGATCTCACAGAAATATGTGAAATGACCACGACCTCTTAACACTCGCATAACGTGGTGGTGGCACGTAATGTGTTAAACTTATGCGCCGGCACCACGGAAACAATGCCAATGGAAAGTCAGATGGGATCCTTTGTCGGGCTGGACACACGAATCCCCTGATTCAACATCATGCAGTGAGCGGTGTTTAATATTTTCTAGTTAACAACATTTTGTTTTATTGTTATTTTTATTGTCATTTGATTGAATTTATCATAATGCCTTAGTTATTATTTTTTTGCTCTCTAAAAACCCTAACCCTAACCTCATTACATCAAAATGAGATATATCACACACAATTCCGTGTTTTTGGAGAACAAAAAAATTGTAACTAAAGCACTATTATACATTCAGTCAAATGACAATAAAAATAACAATAAAATAAAAATTTTGTTAACTAGAAAATATTAAACACTGCTCATTCCTTACAAAATAGTAATTTATTCAAGTGTGCTATTAGTATACTTATTTTAAACTAAAAATCAGTGAGTATACTTTCAGTTTACTTTTTAAGTACTTATCAGAGCTGTACTAAACAAAATTATACTTAAGTATACTTACAAGTATACTACTAGTATATATGCTTGAACTTTACTTGAAGTTTACTTAAGTTTACTTAATAAAAGAAACTTCAAGAATACTTTTTTGTTGTTGTTGTAAGGGATTGCATGATTTTGTTGAATCAAGGAATTCGTATGTCCAGCACGACAACAGATCCTGATTGCCTTTTCATTGGCATTGTTTCTGTGGTTCCAGCACATAATTTTAACACATTGTGTGCCACCACCACGTAATGCGAGTGTTAAGAGGTCGTGGTCATTTGTTTGTCAGTGGTGGCTGGTGCTAAAAATAATTTGGGGTGAGAGGACGCAATTTACCTTGGCGCAGCACACCTGACAGCTGCTTTAATGTCCACAGTCACAGAGTTATTAAGAAGGACAATGTAGCCTACAGACTTTATCAGGGTTCGTAGACGGTGGATGATTGACAGTCGAGATGAGGTGTCATGGTGGGTGTGAACATGACTGACAGCCATCAGAATTGTCCAATCATATTAGATCAAAAAACAATAAAAATACCAATTCGCTGCCAATAAAAGTGGGAGTGTCTCTGCGCCCCATGGAAAATCTGAAGAAACCAATCAGACAGCAGCTTCAGGACACCTGCTCACCACAAGTTTGAGGGCTTACATAAGGTATCGTTTGGCCGGCGCCCCTCACCCAGGAAGTATAGTATGTATTCAGACAGAAATCAACCAAATACCATTTGAACCAATATTTAACGGCTGCTGACAGGCGCTCACAAACTGAAAAACACTTTTATTTCATAATTATTTGCATTATACAACTAAATTATATTTAACATGTTTAAGTAGATTTTTGTCTCTTGATATTTGAAGGGGGTGGCGCCCCAGCGTCCTGTACTGGCCAGCCGCCATTGAAAAAGCTGGTGTGCAGGCTACTGAACCGACAACCAACAACGAGCCCATCTGCATGTTTTGTAATGGTGATTGGTTAAATGATCCTGTATTAGTGCATCAGATCAAGGTTCCTCAACACTTTGTACCGTAGCAGGACTTCTGGGTTCAGAGTTTTAGCGACATGATCCAGCAGAGCGTTACCGTGTTCTAACGGCATGTTATTTCCTTATCAAAGATAAGACACAGCACTGCAATAAACCGTTTTATCTGACTTGACTTTCTGATGGACTGTCCTTATCTTAATTTGAGGTTGTAAGATGAGGTTACTGCCAGGTCAGCTGGAGAACTGATGAACACAACCAAAAGGATACTGCTGTATCGAATTTAATTACATCCTGTAAATTACATCAGCTTTATTCAGGGATTAGATGGTACCATGACTGATGTTATGTAGTGTTATATAAGAGAGTTTATAATTCAGATGTATTAATGTAAAGGTAAATGAAGAAACGGCTGAAATATTATCTATATGTGTGTCATTTTTTATGTAGCTGTTTTGATATGTATTTTAAAGAGTAAATTGATGCCATATGTCAGTTTATTATCTATGAATAACACAACCCTCTTTTTTTTTAATAAATGGAATATCTGTTGTCTCTATTTGATTTTCAATTTGACTTTCAGTTGCCCCTGACCTTAAAAAGTGCTGGTGTGACAGATAGTGTTGTACCAAAAGCTTTTAAAAACATAATATAAACTGAACATTTCATTCCACAGAGGATTATGGGTCATTAATGCAGAAAATAATGGGCTATAAATGAAAAAGTAAAGGATCTCTATCATGTTGATACTGTTCAGAGCTCCTATTGGCTAGGAGGAATAACACGATGCTGAGTATTGACGGATTTACAGATGTCTGCACTCTAGAAACGTATGGTCCAGTGCAAGATATGGAGTGTGGTCATACAGAGCTGAAGGCACCTATTATACACATCTTCAGATTTACAGATGGAGGTGACATATGCACAGAAACAGGATGGAGGAGTGGGACATAGGAATGTGAGCAGGTCACTTGCATAAAAACAGGTCTCCATTGTGCAAGCAGAACAGATGCGGACCGAATGTGTCCAGAGAATGGTTGTATAAATGTTCTCAAAACCACACATGTGCCCATTGCATGCCCTCTATTGCGCAGGCCATTTTTAAAAAAAATCAACAATTATATGTGCGATAACGCTGCATTGCCCCTACTATCGATAGCTGAACTGCCTCAACTCTGATTACATTCATTGAAACTTGCATGTAGGTAAACTTTTCACCCCGGCCTTATCTTCTTTTACTACCTGCCATCTCTGGAGATTGCACTGTTGGCATTTCTCCTGGCTACAGGGGGAGAGATAGTGAGAACAAGGCTACGGTTACACTACTTTTCATGTGACTTCTGGATTCAGAATTCAAACATCCAATCACAACAGGCTGGGTTTGAGTTGTGAGCTCTGTGGTCAGATAGCAGTTTGGATTTCATTGTTCCATGCAATATTGAAATCAAGTGGGAAAAAGACATTTCTGCAAAATGGCCTTCAGTGTTTGTGAGGTTGTAGTGCTCCTTTCCGGAGCAATCGAGGGCGGGCCCGCACGAGGCATGCTCTGATGAGGAGGCAGCAGCAGAGGCGCACCATTAATGCAATTATTGTACTTTTCCGTGAATCGACGGTTTCACTGGAGAGAACAGTATAGGTGCATGGCCGCAGCCAGCATTGGCGGAACTACATCTCAGATAGCATCCAGATGTGGACCACTTCAGGCAATGATGCGGCACTGATGGCCTTCTTCTGGCCCTGACAAAATGGATGTGAGCCTGAAGTGGCCCATATGTATAATAGCAAATATGGCCCAAATATGCCAAATCAAATGTGGGACATTTTTGGCAAAGATGCGGTGCTCTCAGCAACATGTAATCTGGATGTGACCCTGAAGTGGCCCGTGTGGTAAGTGGTGAATATGGCCCAAACATCACAAAACAAATATGGGCCACCTTTGGCAAATATGTGGCAAATGCGGCATTGCTATGGCTTGGTTCTGGCCCAGATCTGGCAAACAGGAGTGGACCGCCCAAGTGTCATCATTCCACGTGGTATGTGGGCCAGATTAACGAAAGATGAAAGTCGGATGTGGGACAGGTCCGGGCCACAGCAATTTTGCTATCTGGGTACCTTGCTATTGCTCATTTGTTTAAGGGTGCACAAAGCATCCATGGGACTTATCGTCCATGAAGTGGCTGAGGCTCTGTATTGCATGGACAAAATATACATAAGTAGGGAGATCACACATAACAACAAGGGAGATCGTCTTCGGGAGGTTGTCTGTGCCTTTGCAGAGAAAGGGTTCCCCCAGTGTGTCAGTGCCATCGATGGCACACATATCCCCATCATCGCCCATCAAGAAAGTCCAAAAGACTACTTTGACTGTAGTGACCGTAGTACTCCAGGCCATGGCTGATCACCTCTCTCGGTAAGAATAATATCCTATTCTACAGTTAAGACACTCTCTCTCTCTCTCTCTCTCTCTCTCTCTCTCTCTCTCTCTCTCTCTCTCTCTCTCTCTCTCTCTCTCTCTCTCTCTCTCTCTCTCTCTCATCTGTGGTATAAGCAGAAATCACATTGTGTGTGGGCACAGAGAAAATCAGGTGGGCCTAGCCTGTCCAAGACCATCCATCCATCCATCCATTAACCGAACCGCTTATCCTGCTGTCAGGGTCATGGGGATGCTGGAGCCTATACCAGCAGTCATTGGGTGGCAGGTGGGGAGACGGGAGACACCCTGGACAGGCCGCCAGGCCATCACACAGGGCCGACACATACACACACGCACACACACATTCACACCTAGGGACAATTTAGTATGACCAAATCACCTGACCTACATGTCTTTGGACTGTGGGACAAAACTGGAGCACCCAGAGGAAACCCACGCAGACACGGAGGGAACATCCAAACTCCACACAGAGGATTACCCAGGAAAACCCCAAAGGTTGGACTACCCCGGGGCTCGAACCCAGGACCTTCTTGCTGTGAGGTGACCGCGCTAACCATTGCGTCACTGTGCCACCCCCGTCCAAGACAAATCATGCTCAGTAGGTTCTGAAATGTATATGTTAACCAAAATAGGCAATTACAACTATACTTGCTTGAATGCACCAGTTTAATCATACAAGCTTTATACATCATCAGAGGTAATGTTACAGGCATCAACACGAACATTAACAGCATCACAGAGCCTGGCACGGTGGCCACATATTCACACACACACACACACACACACACACACACACACACACAGCTGACACAGCTGACAGATGCAACAGCATCAATAATCACGATCTGCGGATAGCGGTACATCGGCACCAACATGCTCAATAACGTTAAACATGACACTTGAACAAAGTCTGGCACAGGGGCCACATAGCCCCCCCCCCCCCACACACACACACACACACACACACACACAGCTGACACAGCTGACAGATGCAACAGCATCAATAATCACGATCTGCGGATAGCGGTACATCGGCACCAACATGCTCAATAACGTTAAACATGACACTTGAACAAAGTCTGGCACAGGGGCCACATAACCCCCCCCCCACACACACACACACACAAACAAGTGTTGTCAGACACACACTCAGTCATGTCAGCTTCCCAATAAAAGTTTTGTATTATTGGCCAATGGGCCAATTATTTTACCATCACTTGACAATACAACACATGTGAGGTGATTCAAAACAAAAATTAGCCTTATGCACCCTCCCCATACACACACCAGCATAAAATCCAACTGTACACCCATCAAAAACTATATCCAATAATACTGACATAGGCAATCAGCTACTACAGTGTGAAGTTGTAAATTAGCTTACTTTTGATGATGACAGCAGGAGACGACGGGACTTGGTGTTGAACACGGACCTTATTTCATTATAGTCCAACGAGTCAGTCAGTTCTCTTTCAAAGGAGAGCGGGGACAAAGAGTTCAGTCTGTATGTCATCATTGATGCCCTGATGCCAGTTATTATCCAACTTACAACTGAAAAGAGTCTTTCAAGAGTGCAGCTTGTTATAGGTGGGGTGACGAGGGCCCGTAGGAGAGGATTCATTATGGGAAATATGTCACTGGGGCATGGGTTGAGCACTTCATCAAGTGACGGAGAGGCCCTGCCTGCTGTGACCTTCCTCTTCAGCTGCTATACAACACTTCATGTTCTGCATCTTCCACAGTGATGGGAAAGTGTGTGCTGGCGGGCTGTATTAACGCCTTGTCACCAAAGGTGTTCGACCGAGGCAAGCAAGCAGCAGCAGTTCTTATAAACCCGTACAGATCCAGCTCTGTGATCTGCCTGTCTAGTATACCATTCCATATATTTTTAGGTCTGAGTTGTCCTTTACACGTGATGTTTTGCCCAAGGTAGCATCAACCTGTGTATCACCCAACTTAGCTGGCACCTTCCTCTTTTGAGACCCAGTGACGTCCCAGCTCAGAATGTCATGTTTCTTCATCAGATCATCTGCCGGTGCGTGCGTTTACATGCACAGTTAAGTCGAGCTATGGTTATAGTAGCTCGGTTAGGTCATGTAATTGGACTACTGTCGTTGTCCCAGTATACAAGAACCAGGGGAGAATCGATGTATTGACGGAAGTATGTCCAACCCCGGTATGGTAGGTGGCAATATGTCCCCTTTAAGCTGCTTGCTATTGGATGAAAGAGCGCCGGGGGAACTATGGATCATACGCAGAAGGCCTAGGCCAGTTCGGGGCCGACTGAAGCGTATACATGCCAGAGTAAATCGATCCCTAATCGGTGTTAGTCTGACTTCAAGAAATTCGATTTAGTACGATTTCAGTTGGACTAACACGTTTACATGTATTTTAAAAGTCCAGTTTTAGTCGGACAAACACAATAAATTAACTTTTTCTAACATCATGTAAACGTAGTCAGTGTCATTACTTTATCAAAGTCATTTTCTGCATTCCTGAATGTATTGTAGCGCTCCTTAAGACTCAGTTAGATCAATGCAAGCTGTAACTGGTACGGAGGAAGACTGCAAGCCCTTGGTGGCGCAGTCATTCATTTCTAACAACTTGTTGAACATGACAAGTTGAAACACACATTTTTTCATTTGGACTTGCTGAAGTAGAGTCGGTGAAAATTACGGTTAGCCTTTGGGAAGCTATCGCCCATCTCAACGGTTGGCTGTTGTAGCCCTCACCCATCATTATAACTATTGCTGATTACAGGATTCAAACACGCGAGACAGAGAAATCAACTTGCCCGAAGTCAATTTTGACTTGCCCCTATACAAATTGTTTAATTTATTGTGGTTAAAAAACAGCAAAGACTATAGTCAATTGTCATGTTTAATCTTTAAGTAAATGAAACATAACAAGGACACAGTGTGTCATGGATGCGTAGCAACAAACATTCTTGCTTTTTGAAAAGGGAATGACCCTTCCCCCACCCATCCATCCATCCATCCATCCATCCATCCTTCTCCCCAGAGATGGACTCGTTAACTGTGAGTGATTGAGTGAGTGAGTTTACCCGTGGGTGGGTGACTGAGTGAAAGAACAAGCTATAGCAGATTTTTCGCATCTAAAAACCAAATGAAACCATACAAATACGAATCTAAATTACACCCACGTGCTCTCTGATAGCCCATCTTTGTACAACACGCTCCGCATCGAAATTGCCAACTGCTGGCCCCTCAATGCTCATGTATAGCAGTTTCCACAATATTTCAATTGAAAGGTTGCTCTGCCAATCTGTTTTAATGCGTTTCATGGCACTTAAGCCACTAGGGGTGGGAATCTTTTGGAATCTCAGGATTCAATTCTATTTCGATTCTTGGGGTCACGATTTGATTCAAAATTGATTTTCGATTCAAAACGATTCCCGATTCAAAATTGATTCGAGATTTAGTACATAGGGGTGCTAATTTCAGGATCTACTCCAGTCCGCTGTGCGCTGAGAAAAAAAGAAATTATGGCATGAAAGTAGACTAAAGTGTGTATATTTGAAATAGTTATTTCAATTGACTGCAATAATGTGAACACACAAAGGCAAACCCAAGACAAAAGGTAACATTTATTCATGCAAAACTTGCACAGATAAAACTGGTAACAGCTTAGTTTTTAGTATTTCTCAATTCTCGGTGACTTCAAAAATAACAAGTTCAACTTATAAAAAAAAGTCAAAATACTGTTATTTAAATAAAGTTGGGAGGCTTAAGCTAACAGCATTTGTATTTCTCAGAAACTTGTCAATTTCAAAAATAAATTGTGCACAAATAAAACTGGTATTTTGGGTGATTTTTTTCAACTTTGGTTTGGTGTGTAGGATTACTCTCCACCAGTAGCAATAACCTAGGTTCTTTTGTAGAAAAAGAAGCTGATCTCCATGTTCTGGAGTAAGAGTGCTCCACTGCACTGCCACTACATCCCCAGCAGTGGAGAATACTCTCTCCGCTGCAACCCTAGCACCAGAAATGCATAGGTAGTGTTTAGCTAATTTGGCCAGTAGAGGAAAAGCTGTCTCATGGGACCATGGGATTTATCCCAGATAACAAAATTGCTGTGGCCCGGACCCATCCCACACCCTACACTTTCATCTGGCTCACATACCTCCTGGAATGATGGCACTTGGGCGGTCCGCTCCTGTTTGCCAGATCTGGGGCAGAACCTAGCCATAGTAATGCCGCATGTGTCACATATTTGCCAAAGGTGTCCCATATTTGTTTTGTGATATTTGGGCCATATTCACCATTTATTACACGGGCCACTTCAGGGTCACATCCAGATTACATGTTGCTGAGAGCACCGCATCTTTGCCAAATAAGGCCCACATTTGATTTGGCATATTTGGGCCATATTTGCTATTATACATGTGGGCCACTTAAGGCTCACATCCATTTTATCAGGGCCAGAAGAAGGCCATCAGTGCTGCATCATTGCCTGAAGTGGCCCACATCTGGATGCTGTCTGGGAGTGAACGGTGAATGTGATGAATGACTGGGTTGCTCTTGAGGTCCATGCATCACAGGTACTAACAGCGACTCTGGGGACTTTGCTCAAGGTTTCCCTGACTTTTAACGTTTCCTCTGGTAAAGCTGAGGTACCGCTTTCTCAGTAAAAAAACAAAAAAACAAAAAACGACATACTTTGCTCAATTGTATGGATCATAAATCTAAAGCTTTAATTGTTGACTATGCTGTAGGAGCACATGTCTTTTGAAATGAAACAGGACATGAATATGGTTTTGTTTTTGTTTTTTTGCCTGTTCAGAATTGGCTGGGAGTTAAGTAAAGTGGCGCAGTGTGTGTTGGTTGTTTATTAATGTAATATCTTGATGGAAATCAATAACTCAGACGGAGACCGAACTGTGCATGGAGACTTACACGTCCACAGAAGGCACGTGGTATGTGGGTAATTGCTGTTTATTACAGCCACGTCCACTAGGTGGCTCAATAGAAGTATGGATGCCCCGCCAATAACCAAAATTAATAGATATATCATGTCGTGAAAAGTATTGCTTACCATGAGCAATAGGTAGCACTTCCCGTCAAGTTCAATGTCATGACCTTGTGTAACCAGGTTAAAATTAATGTTTTTATTTTATTTTGTTTGAGTATGAAATATCACCAAATCCTGTCTGTGTGCTGTTATTTGTGTTTACTACATTTTATTTTATGTCATTATTTACTTTTATGCGTTTTACAACGACCGTCATATACGTGTACTGTCGCTTTAAGAGAGAGGTCTTATGGGTACACGGAAGACGGAACGCGGGAGAGGCCATTTTTGTTTTGTGGGAGGAGTCTCAAGCAGCAATCGAGCCGAGCCACACGTGTTTCTTACCGTGGGACAGTTTTGCTGGTTGAGGAGAACGTAACCTTGAGTATCCCTGTAAGAAGATACTGCAAGCTGTGGGATAAAATACTTGTTTATCCTTTTTTACATCGGAGTCCCGTGGACGGTTTCTACTTCTAACGCACACGAGTGGAGTCCGGGCAGTGGTTGAACTTCGACCCCCACGTCCGTAAGAAACACCGCTCCCGCTGGAGGACTGGACGGTTGTCGAAGGGTGTGAAACCAAAATAAATGGCAAGGTGGGCCAAATAGAGTCCTGTGTGTCCCCGCTCCTTCCTTGATCATGATGATGATGATGAGAGACTGAGGGCCCCCCACAACACCTGGGGCCCCACACAACTAGAACACAACGCAGAGCTACTGATGAGAGTGACGGGCATGCAGCAGGCTGACCAGCATAGAACAGCATAGGACTGCCCCCGTTACACTTGCTGTACTGTACTGTACTGTACCGTCCGTACACACAGCTGGCGTTCAGGTCCCAGTCTCCTCTGGAGGCATGGGTTGGAATCCCACTCCTGACAAGTCTTAGCAAATGAAGAAATCTTTATGTAGCGTTTATTAAAACACAAGCAATTGAGCAACAAAACCTCACTAACAAAACAAGGGGACTTGTCCTGTGGCACTTTCACCTGTGCTGTTTGGCTTGTATTAACACTGAAACACTCAGAGCTTGTAGCAGTGGTGTTGAGTATTTCTTCACATAGAGCACAGCATTGATGACATGACCAGAGAAAACATTCTTGGAAACGGGCAAACATTATGCAATTGCTGTACGCAGTAAGGTCCTGCGGGACTGAAAAGCCTGCACGTGGGCATTTAATCACAAGGGACACATCCGGGACCTCTCGCACCCTAAGCGAGAATCATACCCCCAGACCAACGAGCCACAAAACCTCATCTTATTGACTTTCCTTTTTTTTTTTCATTCTTCAGACTATAACTGAAAGCAAAGAACCTAATCACATTTTATGAATGAAGAGTAAGAAGCTTTTCCCATTCGTGTTGATAGTTGGACCCTTTCCTACAGTAGGCGTTTTAACCCCCAGCCTACAGGTAAGATGTCACCGGCCAATAAATTGATTGGTCAAGGCATTGGTGGTTCAGTGGTAGAATTCTCGCCTGCCACGCGGGAGGCCCGGGTTCGATTCCCGGCCAATGCATGCTGCTTTTCCAACTACAGTTAAGTTGTTTGAAAGAGTGAAATCGCTCTTGGCCTTCACAGTACACCCTGTCAGTTATCTTACGTAAGCAGCATTTTGTCAGGCTGACAGAATTTGGGATGATGTCCAGGACAAAAGCTGCTTAGAAAAGGGCAGAGGTACAGTGGGCTGTGGTCTTACTTAAACCAGTAAAGATAACTCTGGGCCGAGCCTGTAGCTGGCGCCAACCCGTGCAGTAGCCAGCCAGCAACAACTTATTTGCTCCACGCAAGCCAAACTTTGGCTCAGAGAAGATGATAATGACAAAAAACGAAATACATATGTGTACAGAAAATACAGCAGGGGACTCAGGACACAACCTTAGGGGGGCTCTTGTGCTGAGGATGAGAAAGGTGGAGGTGTGTCTACTCACCCTAACCACCTGGGGTCTGCCAGTCAGAAAGTCAAGTACCCAGTTGCACAGGCAGGTGTTCAGGCCAAGTGCCCTGAGCTTGCTGACCATTCTAGGGGGCATTATGGTACTGAAGGCTGAACTGTAGCCAACGAACAGCGTTCTCACGTAGTTCTACCCCACGTTGTCAAGGTGGGATAGGGTTGTGTGCTGTAAATTTATTGACCTTTAATTTTTTTAGCCATCCATCCATTTTCCAAACTGCTTATCCTGCACTCATGGTCACGGGGATGCTGGAGCTTATCCCAGCAGTAATTGAGCGGCAGGCGAGGAGACACCCAGGACAGGCCGCGAGGCCATCACAGCGCCTTTTTTAAATATATCCTGCTACTCACCCATTGCTAGATGGAGCCTGAGGTCAATCCATCTTCAAAATCTGTTGGCTGCCTCAGGATTTCTGAGATCCCGTCATCCCAGTTTTTTGACAAGAGCATACCCAAACCCTCTGTGAGCTTGGCGAGATGGAGGTCAGGTTATGCATGATTATTCTGACTGTAAGTGGATAAATATTAACTTTCTAGCAGGTACAACAACAAGTTAGCCTGAGATTGTATGCTTGAACAAACTACAACTAAACGAGGTGCCACTGAAACAGCCATCCCCTTTCACAGAGGCCACCCTGTCACTTTAATAGCCATTGCTAATGTACATTTTGAATGATATCATTGGAAGAATTTCATTTGATTCATCTAACTAAAAAATTAACTTTATACTTACAAGTCTGATTTTCAATGGCAAAGGTGCAAAGTACTGCCCTGGCTCAGCAGCAAACTCAGCTCTTTCCCCTCCAACATTGACCGGGGAGAATGCTCTGGCTAATGTGATGGCTAACAAATATCACTTGTCCATCCATCCATCCATTATCTGAACTGCTTATCCTGCTCTCAGGGTTGCAGGGACTCATTTTCAAAATGACTGAATATAAATCTCAGCCTTGCAGAGTGGAATTGATGTGATTGTGCAGTTCCCAAATATACATACATTTGCAGTACTCCAAACTCCAAACTCCTGTGTGGAGTTTGCATGTTCTCCCCATGTCTGCGTGGGTTTCCTCCAGGGGCCCCGGTTTCCTCCCACAGTCCAAAGACATGTAGGTCAGATGAATCGGCCATATTACATTGTCCTTAGGTGTGTGTGTGTGTGTGTGTGTGTGTGTGTGTGTGTGTGTGTGTGTGTGTGTGTGTGTGTGTGTGGGTGTGGGTGTGTGTGTGTGTGTGTGTGTGTCACCCCTGTGTGACAGCCTGGCGGCCTGTCCAGGGTGTCTCCCCGCCTGCCGCCCAATGACTGCTGGGTTAGGGTCCAGCTTCCTGGTGACCCTGAGAGCAGGATAAGCGGTTCGGAAAATGGATGGATGGATTTAATTCTTGACTTTCTGCACTCGCAAGGCAATGTTCAGGCTAGCTCCAATGTTACCCATCCAACTGATTTTGGGAGTGATAATAGGAAGCCAACCTTGCTCACATTCCCCCAATTTTTGTCCAGGGGATAAGCCACAGCTGAAGGCCATTTGTAAGCAATGGAAGAATTTTTTGAGCATTCAGTCTCCTCCCCACATGGACTTCATCTAGCTTTTCACTCGTTGTGTGTCAGGATGGCCGAGTGGTCCAAGGCGCTGTGTCCAGGTCGCAGTCTCTTCTGGAGGCGTGGGTTCGAATCCCACTCCTGACAAGGCTTTGGAATGAAGAGTGCTTTATGTAGTGTTTATTAAAACACAAGCAAATGAGCAACACACTCTTACTAACAAAACGAGGGACTTGTCCTGTGACAGTTCCATCTCTGCTGTTTGGCTTGTGTTAACGCTGGATCACACAGAGCTTGTAGCAGTGGTGTTTGAGTATTTCTTCACATGCAGCACAGTACTGATCACATAACCAGAGAAAGCAGTTTTGGAAACGAGCAAACATTATGCATTATGCAACAGCGCCAAAGAGTCGAAGTGGCCAAAAGTACATTACATCTGTAGAGGTTTAGCACTACCATAGAGAATAAATGGGAAACGGTTTAGGGCTTTTTAGCTGAACAATTCTCGGCCCGGGCAAGGGGGCCAGCATTCTATACCTGTAACGCACTGAATAGCCAATCAGAGGAGCCTGTGGGCGTGCCAGTACGTTTGGAGGAAAACAATAAAGAAGCCCATGAAGTCGTCGTATCGAATCCCGGTCTTAACCTTGGTCACTCACGACTAAATCAACGATGTTTGAGTAATCATTTCAATATTTTTACATGTGTGACTTTGTTTGAAATTATTTTATTTCTTCAGATTATTCCATTTTAAAAATGGAAGTGAATCAATTACGTATGTGTTATGTCTGCACACATCGACAGTGCTGCATTTGATTTGGTGCTGTTCTATTGTGCTGGGATCGATTAGTGATGCCTGCGGGCTCTGGGTTGTTTGATCGGGTCTGCCTTTGATGCTGTGTCAGTCTAAATAAAGAATGCCACGGAGAGGTTGTGTCGAGCGACAGCGCTGTGTCCTGAAGTGATTTAAAAATACAATATTGGCGACGAGGATGGCTGATATCTCTCTCCCACCACCTGCCCCCTTCCTGGCATTACCTGGCGAGCCTCCGGTACCATGGACTCGTTGGCTACATAGTTTTGAAAATTACATCATCGCCTCAGGGCTCGACGACGTGAGCCAGGCTAGGAAGATGGCTTTGTTGCTACACTGCTTGGGAGCAGAGGGTCATCGTGTGCTCGGGACTCTGGGGAACGTCACAAGCTTTGCCGAAGCTGTGGGACTTATGAGCACCCATTTCGCTGCTCCACAGAGTGCCCTCCTTCGGCGATTTATATTCCGTCAGCGACACCAACTGCCTGGTGAGTCTGTGCGGCAGTACGTAGCTAATTTGCGAGGGCTAGCTAGCTCATGCAAGTTTGGCGCGCTTCAGGACGAGATGGTTTGCGACCAGCTAATCGAACACACCAACAACGCAAAGGTGCGTGAGACTCTCCTGCTGGAAAAAGACGATCTGCTGCTGTCCAGAGCAATTACCATCGCACTACCGGTTGAGGGAGCAGCTGAGTGTGCTGCTATGCTAAATACACAGCAAGTGGCCACCTCCAGTGAAGCTGAATACGGCGCATGAAGGCCACCTGGGCATTGTGAAACTGAAACAGCGCTGCCGAGACCTGGTGTGGTGGCCGGGGATAGACAGAGATATTGAGGCTCTGGTGAAGGACTGTTCTGCCTGCCTTGTGAGTGGCAAGACTGGCCACCAGGCTCCCCCACCCCTGCAACCTCTCGCCTGGCCCTCTCAGCCCTGGGAACACCTGCAGTTGGACATTTGTGGTGAGATCCATGGAGTTCCCCACCACCAACGCTTCATGGTGGTCGCCTACGATCTACACTCAAAATGGCCTGAACTCACCACTTCCGGCACTGTGACCTCACAGATCATCATCGACTTCCTGGACTCTCTTTTCTCTCGCTGGGGCCTCCCAAAGACCATCACCACTGACAACGGCCCTCAGCTGGTCTCTGCTGAGTTCACTGCTTATCTCGAAAGCAAGGGCATCCGTCATATACGCACTGCATACTACCACCCCCAGGCCAATGGCGGCGTTGAACGTTTTCACCAGTCACTGAAGAACGGCCTCAGAGCACACATGGCCCAAGGGTGCTCTTTCACGCAGGCCATCCGTCACACTCTGCTGCACTATCGGGCCACACAGCACTCGACCACAGGCGTCTCCCCAGCCTCTCTCATGCTAGGCCGGGAACTGTGCATGCCCCTTGACAGGCTCCGCCCCTCCACACCCCAGGCACCTTCCTCTGGGGTCAGAGCCTCAGTCACTCGTCAGCAGACGCGAATGAAGCAACGGTTTGACCAGTCAAAACGAACCAGGGTGCCAGACATCAATGTGTCAGACTGGGTCAGGGTCCGCAGGCCCCACAGGGACAATAAAATGGCTTCATACTGGTCCTCTCCTCTCCAAGTCACCCGTCAGCTGGGCCCAGCCACTTACCTCCTCAGCGATGGCACTCGGTGGCACTCCAGTCGTCTACGGAAGGTGTCAGCTCCGCCACACACAGCTGGTGACACAACCATAGCCATTCCCTCAGCATGGCAAGACGCCCCGGGGCTTCATGCAGCTCCTACATGGGCCCCAGACATTCCTGGGCTTCAGCTTCCCCTGCCTTCTCCCTCCCCACCTCGGCCTGCCCAGCCTCAGGCCGCCCCGCGACCTGTTCGCACACGTTTACGCCCTGGCCACCTAGAGGACTTTGTGTCAACCTTTCATGTTTGAAATCCTGCCGGGGGGGGGGGGATGTTATGTCTGCACACATCAACAGTGCTGCATTTGATTTGGTGCTGTTCTATTGTGCTGGGATCGATTGGTGATGCCTGCGGGCTCTGGGTTGTTTGATCGGGTCTGCCTTTGATGCTGTGTCAGTCTAAATAAAGAATGCCACGGAGAGGTTGTGTCGAGCGACAGCGCTGTGTCCTGAAGTGATTTAAAAATACAATAGTATGTATGTCACATAGTAAGGTTTATGCAAAGCAAGACATTAAAGGAATAGTTCACTTATGAAATTAACTTTATGGCATTGTTTACTCTCTCCCCCTATGTCAGTTGAACCCCAATTGAAGTTTTTTTTTAAATCCATATAATTTTCTTATATTAGGCTACTGGGGTCCAACATTGAATCGGTGAAGACAAAATGTTTCTAACTCTGTGAATATTATATGGATTTAAAAACTTAAATTGGAGTTTGACTGACATGGGGAGAGAAAGTAAACAATGCCATAAAGTGAGTTTTATACGTGAACTGTTCCTTTAAAAGAACGCAAGAAGATAGATTGGCTATTTAGGAGATTGTACTGCCTCTTTCATTGGTCCAAATGACAGTGAACAAGAAACAATGGGAAAAGTAAAATTGTGCCTTTACAATGTTTAAATTGTACTATTACCTCTAGTGTTCCTCCTTGTGATAGCTATTCTCCTGTGTTTATCTCCTCTGCCTCTTATTACTCGTGCTCTCCCCTGTCCCAGGATCATCCCTTCAACCTGCCTGCCGTTTTCCACTACCCAGCGTTATCCCACACCCACCACCGGACTGCAGCCAGGCCACAGCTCCTCACTATCCTTGGACACACAATAAACACCCATACTTGGGTTTAACCCTTTGTATGGTATGCAACTATTCTGAGTATAGTCGTATATGATTGGGTTAGTATCAGGCAAGCCCCCTCCATTGTATCCAATCAGTGAGGCTCTCCGACACACCGGGGGAGGGAAGAAAAGGAAAACGGAGAAAAGAGGTGGTGTGCGAGAGCTTTGCGGCTGTGTGTGGGTCGGTGGACAAATAGAAAAAAATACGAAATCTAGAGAGAGAGACAGACACGTACTGTGCGTTGAGTGAATGTGTTACCGTCTACAAGAATCCTTCGGGACGAATTCGTGTTTCCTGGGGTGCGTCGGAGAAGGTGTCCTGCTTGGAGGCTGCGAGTGACCACCAGCTAGCATGAATTCCCCCGACTAGCAGTGGAGTGTTGGAAATGGCCATGGACTGAGGACGTGGAAGTCGGTGCTTCGTCGGTGCCGTGAGTTTCAGAGGAACATGTGCCATTGTTGTAGTGTGCATGAGGCACGAAGAGGATTCTAGACAGACATTAGTAGACATTAGTGTTTAGTGATTGGCCTCTCTCCAGCACTAGCTTAGTACCGCACTGGATAAGCCTATAGTACTAACGTTAGTCTATTTGTCAGTGAAGCTAGCTAGCTCCCTGGTCGTAGTGCCTCGTTAGTTCTCAATACTGGGGCTGCGCGCGTTCGGATGAACCGCTGGATGCTGAGAAGAGGACTCGGAGGACAGTCGTGTTTTTTTAGTTTTGTGACGGAAGATTGCTGCCTGAGTGAAAGTTATTTCAAGAGCAGTGTGAACATTGAACGCATTGCATTGCTGTTGGTGCCATCTCATGTCTACAGTGAGTCACGTCGTAGACTACACGCACGTCACGTGGTTTGCCCTGCCATATAGTCGTCTCTCCAGCGGCTCATCTCGTGTGCCCCGGATCCATCAGACTGGTATTTGTGTCAATTTTATTATTACTCATTACTAGACTGTTAAAAAAACGAACTTAACTGTTTATGTTTGAACATTCATTGGTTTTGATACTCAACATTTAGAGTGAGTTTCTGTTGATATTGTGTATACCAAGAGATACTGTGTATACAAAGAAAGTCAAAACTCTTGTTTTTTTGCATTTTTGTTGTTGTTGCCATTGTCATCCTATAGTATTGCATTCAATTAATACTAAACTGCTGTTGCCTATTGATTCGTCTTTACTGTGTTTGGAGTTTAGGGCTTATTACAATACTTACCTGAGGTTTATAATGTAGCGAATTAGGGGGGCAGCCCGGGAACCGTCGCCACAGCCGGGACGCGAACCCGTGTCTCCCACACCGCAAGCGACAACGTTAACCAGTCGACTAAAAGATCCAACCCGTTAGTCAAAGACCAACGTGTCTTCTTATCCATGCACGTTACAATAAGTATTTTGGAGTTGTGTACTTACTTTGGAGTAGGGGCGTCTCAACTGGCCTGTTGGTTCTGGGGAGGGAGGGTTATACTGAGTTGGACCCATAGCACAGCATACACTCTACACGTCAGGGGCCGCCGTGTCAGATACCTTAGCGTGAAGCCCACCTCACGATATCTTGTAGGGTGTAAGGTACTAACCACTCTGTTCAACAGGATAGGCATCCACATACTTACACACGTAGGTACTGACACTAATTGCATTGGGAATGGGGACCCAGATCCCTTCATTAACCTAATCTTTCAAGGTAAATAAGTACTATTACTACCCCAACAAGGCGTGGCTTATTATGCCCGCTACACCTTCATCTGTCTCTGCCTCCCTGAGTTTTGCATTTGGGTCCAAATTAACACCAGCCGAACATAATTGAGATTAACACACACTCTTTTTTGGTTATTTATTGCCACAATTAATTAAGGCTTGTAGAAAAAACACAAATTAAAAGCTAAATGGTCATAACATTTTTTTAACAATAGTAATTAAGATAAAATAATATTTTACATACAATCACATAACCCCCTCAGCTCCCAGCTGTTTATTTACAGCTGAGGAGCTTTGAACATTGTCTATACACTATTTACAATATTGTTCCTAACATTGTCTATTTGCAATATGATTGATTTTTTTTTTGTTTTTCATTCGATGTCATGCATCATGAAATTGCCCAGCCTACACCATTATTTAAAAAAAAATGAAATGAAAAGGTATGAACACGCAGAGCTTGTAGCAGTGGTATTAAGTATTTCTTTGCATGCAGCACAACATTGATGACATGGCATGACCAGAGAAAGAATTTTTGGGAACGGGCAAATATCATGCAATTCCTGTAGGCAGTAAGGCCCTGTGGGACCGAAAATCCTGCATATAGGCATTCTATCACAAGGGGCTCGTCCGGGATTTGAACTCGGGACCTTTCACCCCCTAAGCGAGAATCATGCCCCTAGACCAATGAGCCACGGACTCTAACGTTACTGACTTTCCTTTTTTGCTTTTCATTCTTCGGACTACAAATGAAAGGAAGGAACGCAATCACATTTTATGAATGAAGAGTAAGAGGGTTTTCACATTCGTGTTAATAGTTGAACCCTTTACCATAGTGGGAATTTTAACCCCCAGCCTACAGGTAAGATGTGACCGGCCAATATTTTCAGGGATCAATGTATTGGTGGTTCAGTGGTAGAATTCTTGCCTCCCACGCGAGAGGCCCGGGTTCGATTCCCGGCCATTGCATGCTGTTTTCCCAACTACTGTTAAGTTGTTTGAAAGAGTGATATCGCTCTTGGCCTTCCAGTACACTCGGTCTGATATCTTACGTAAGCAGTATTTTGTCAGGCTGACAGAATTTTAGAGAAAGTCAAGGACAAAAGTAGCTTAGAAAAGGGCAGAGGTGCAGTGGGCTGTGGTCATACTTAAACCAGTAAAGATAACTCTGGGCCGAGCCTGTAGCTGACGCCAACCCGTGCAGTAGCCAGCCAGTTACAACTTATTTGTTCCACGCAAGCCAAACGTTGGCTCAAAGAAGATGATAATGACAAAAAACGAAAAACAAATTATTTGCACATTCATGTGTATACAGACACAACCTTAGGGGGGGCTCTTGTGTTGAGGATGAGAGGGTGGAGGTGTGTCTACACACCCTAACCACCTGGGGTCTGCCAGTCCGAAAGTCAAGTACGCAGTTGCACAGGCAGGTGTTCAGGCCAAGTTCCCGGAGCTTGCTGACCATTCTAGGGGGCATTATGGTACTGAAGCTGAACTGTAGTCAATGAACAGCATTCTCACATAGTTCCACCCCACGTTGAAAAGGTGGGATAGGGTTGTGTGCTGTAAATTTATTGACCTTTAATTTTTTTATCCATTCATCCATTTTCCAAACCGCTTATCCTGCACTCACAGTCACGGGGATATTGGAGCCTATCCCAGCAGTCATTGGGCGGCAGGCGAGGAGACACCCTGGACGGGCCGCGACGCCATCATAGCGCCTTTTTAAATATATCCTGCTACTCACCTTTTGCTAGATGGAGCCTGAGGCCAATCCATCTTCAAAATCTGTTGGATGGTAGAGCTCTCACCTCCCACTCATGACAAGGCTTTGTGAATGGAAGATGCTTCACAAATATTTTGTAGCAGTAGTGCCGTGTATTTATTGACATGAAGCACAATGTTACCAGAGACAGCATTTTTGGAAAAAGGGAAACATTATATATCTACTGTATGCAGCAAGGTCCCACCTGACCTTAGAGCTAGCATTTGAACTGTGTCACACAGAGCTTGTCCGGGATTTGAACACAAGACCTCTCGCACCCAAAGCGAAAATCAGACCCCTAGACCAACAAGCAATAGGGTACCTGTTATTTTAATTTATTTTTTTTAACTTTTATTGTCCTTCTTTCATTCTTCCACCCTGTAACTAAGACAAACAAGGAAACTTGACTCTATCACAGCAGCAAAACTAACAAGAGGTGCTGTGTCAGAAGGCAGATATTTGTTTTTCAAAGTCACAGCCAACTGAATGGCTGCCTCAGGATTTCTGAGATCTGGTCATCCCATTTTTTTGACAAGAGTTTTCCCAGACCCTCTGTGAGCTTGACGAGATGGAGGTCGGGCTATGCGTGATTATTCTGATGGTAAGTCAGTAAACATTAACTGTCTAGCAGGTACAAAAAACAACTTAGCATTCGACTGTATGCTTGAACAAAATCCAATTAAATGAGTAGCCACTGAAACAGCCATCCCCTTTCACATGGGCCACCATGTCCTTTTTGAATGATATCATTGGAAGACTTTCATTTGACTCAGCTAGCTAAGACAGAAACTTTCTACTTATAAGTCTGATTTTCAATGGCAAATGTGCAAAGTACTGCCCTTTCACCTGTGTTGTTTGGCTTGTATTAACGCTGAAACACACAGTGGTTGAGTATTTCTTCACATAGAGCACAGCATTGATGACATAACCAGAGAAAGCATTTTTGGAAACGCGCAAACATTATGCAATTGCTGTACGCAGTAAGGCCCTGCGGGACTGAAAAGCCTGCACATCGGGATTCTATCACAAGGGGCTCCTCCCGGGATTTGAACCCGGGACCTCTCGCACCCTAAGCAAGAATCATACCCCTAGACCAACGAGCCACAGAAACTAGCATTATTGAATTTCCTTTTTTTTTTTCATTCTTCAGACTATAACTGAAAGAAAGGAACACAATCACATTTTATGAATGAAGAGTAAGAAGCCTTTCCCATTCGTGTTGATAGTTGGACCCTTTCCCACAGTGGGAATTTTAACCCCCGGTCTACAAGTCACATGTCGCTGGCCAATAATGCCATAGGTCAAGGCATTGGTGGTTCAGTGGTAGAATTTGCCTGCCACGCAGGAGGCCAGGATTCGATTCCCAGCCATCACAGTGTCTTTTTTAAATATATCCTGCTACTCACCTATTGCTAGATGGAGCCTGAGGCCAATCCATCTTCAAAATCTGTTGGCGGCCTCAGGATTTCTGAGATCCGGTCATCCCAGTTTTTTGACAAGAGTATACCCAGACCCTCTGTGAGCTTGACGAGATAGATGGTCAGGCTATGCATGGTTATTCTGACTGTAAGTGGATAAACATTAACTTTCTAGCAGGCACAACAACAAGTTAGCCTGAGCTTGTATGCTTGAACAGACTCCAACTAAATGAGGAGCCACTGAAACAGCCGTCCCCTTTCACACAGGCCACCATGTCATTTTAATTGCCATTGCTATTCTGCCACCCCTATATGTTCTGCATAAGCTGGCAGATAGACAACTCCTCCTCCAATCACCACGCTGAAGAGGGTGCTTAGTTCCACTCCGTTTAATGGTTGACTGGAAGTAGGGTAAAACTACAAGACACAACGCTACAAACATACAAAGTTCAATACATCAATAAAAATGACTATGAAATGATATATGAGGGTACCAAACACCTGGAGAGGGGCTGGACTCATGACTTTTCCGAAGTTGGCCAAGGTGACAGGTGCTGGGCGGGTGTGGAAATACTCAAGTCCCCGGTTGAGCGCCGCCGTATTGGAGTTCTCCCCTAGGAATGAGAGGGTTGCCTCTATATGACTGCGAGTCACTGGGGGAAAGGCTCTGACTGTTCTTGACATGCAGGAGGGGAGTTGCATACTTTCAGATTCCATCCACGTTGACCCTTATGGTCCTGGCCTCAGGAAGATCTATGGCCTCCTGGTCTTGATGTGATCTTGTGCTGGCCTTCTCACTATACCAGAGTAACACATCAATCTGCCACATCCTTTCGATCTGACTGTACAAGTCAGCAGATGAGGGGAGAGTGGATGTAATGGGGCACCGCTGTTCAGTAAGACCGTGCCTCAACTCCTGTGCAGGGCCCTTCAAGGACCATCCAAGGCAGGTTTTAAATGCAGCTGGCCCTACTGGTGGCCCAAGTCGGACCAGTTCCACTGGTAGTATCAGGTGGGGGTAGTCCAATCCAGTGAATACACCAGCTGAACTTTGACGATATGCTGCAGTAGCAATCCCGGGAGGTTGCGAAACCTTTGTTGCAGAGCACTGATAGGGTGGGTGTGCTTGGCCAGGCCCAATTGTTTCACAGTGAATGCGCCCTGGATGTGATACGGTTTCCTGGGCTCTGCAGAAGGAGAGAAGGTGAAGGAGACTGCCACCCCGTGAAGAACTTTTAATTCCTGTCTCACTGTGTGGAGAGTTATAGACTCTGATGGTCCCTTTAGCCCAAGTTGCTGTGCAGCTGCATGGAGGAGCATCAGGCATTCTGATCCATCGTCTAGGATCATGAAGGTCTCCATAGTCCTTTCTTCGTTCCTCAGCAGGACCTTACTAAGCTTTAAGAGGACCTTACGACTTGCTGGAGGCCTGTCGACATACAGTACTTCATTGGTGGGGTCGAGCAGCACAGAATTTTAAGCTTCAGCCTGATTCTGGGCTTTCTCTGGCCTTTCAGGAGACCTCTCTGAGACCTCATGAAGCACCATTAAGTGTTGATGGTTGTAGGTCTTGCAGCACATTTTAAGGTTGCATCCCCACGCATGATGGTCTCGACTGCAGCGCCAGCATCCATTCTTCATGAATGCATTCATAAAGACCATAAAGACATCCAGGCAGTGGTTACAAGAAACGTTTCTCTCTCAATAAAGTTTGTGTCCAAATAAAGTGATTCAAATTTCTTTGATTTTCTTACCTGGATTATTGAACATGCATGAAGACATTTTGACTAATTTCATCAAGGATTGTCTTAAACTTGTACTTATGAGTCCCTATAACAAGATCAAGGCAGTGGTTACAAGAAACATTTCTCTCTCAATAAACGTTGTGTCCTGATGAACTGATTCAACTTTTGAAATTTTCCTGTTATCTTGAGCTAAGACTTCTCGGTGCTGTCTTGGTTTTGGATCCGTAAAACTTGTCAGATTGACGAGAGATCAGCTGGTTTCGCAGACGGCTCATTACAATGTAGATCAAGGATAGACACATTTTCATTCTCCAACTTTCAAATGGCAGAATCAAACGCTTGCATTATGTTGTGCATGAACAACAAAAAGCACTCGGGTATTGTCGCAAGTGTCTCACTGCTCTCCGCAGCATCAGCACCAATGCTCCCAGCCATGAAGTTCAAGAGGATGCTTGAACAGTCGAAGCTCCCCAGTGACAAAAAAATATGATTTCAGTGTGGGCCAACATTCCAGGATTCACTGAATTGCAGGCAGCAGAGAAAACCAGCGGGTAGGTGTGTGTCTCAGCATTTCTCTGTATTGAATTGAGGTGAACTCACAAAATTCTGTCTCTGCTTTTTTTTTTTGCAGAGCACGAAAACTTGCCGTGGACTTTCAAAACAAAAGCTTCAACGTCAACTCCTGCCGCACTAAAACAATCGGTTAGCTGTTTTGAGCGTGTTGTGTACAAGATGTTATTTGCAGTTGCCTTTCAAATGTTCGGATTGAGCTCTTTTAACTTCCTATAAACAGAGTTATGGTTCCCGTAATTAACTGATGCGTTGTCTGCGCCATACGCACTGATTTGACTGGTGGACAATCCGTTACGTGCCGTGACATCAACGATCTGCAGATAAATTGCCCTGCTCGTCTCATCAGAATCATCATGGAAGTCCAATAGACCGTATTGCACACCCCTGGTCTCTGAAACACAGGACAGTGTATGGGAAAAAAAACAATCACTCAATCAATCAATCAATCAAGTTGCATTTTATATACACAAAAAAACTTTATGTTGCTCTAGTTTGACACGTCAGAAGATATGACAACTTTGCTGCTAAATGCTCCCCCAGTTCAGCATCTCAGCTTATCTTTTTTATCTTATGCTCATGATGTCATCAGACAAACTCATTTACAGCCAAGCGGATTCAATAATCAAATTGTGAAACCCTTGCTTGTATTTGTCACTCAAAGGTTCACTTCTGAATATTAATGAGGAATAGTCCACTCCCTCACAGTGTTTAACACACTTGAAAACAATTATGGGTAAAGGTATAAAAAAGCAAACAAAAAAAAGAAAAGAAAAAGTCAATTTTAAACAAAGGAAAGTTGTTAAATGTTTTATAGTGCTGTGTTCAAGGTTTTTAGATGGAGAAAGTTAAATCTGAATTCTAATAATGGCCCTCCTCTTTGGTCCTCCTCTAAGGAAACAAGGCTAGCAAGAGACTGATTATTGTGAAAGGCTTAAATTGGATCATACATTCCCACCATGCAAACACATTCATTGCAACACAGTCCATCAAAATGTTATTCATTTAATTGTCATTCTGTACAATCAATACAGTCAAATTTACAATGATAATTTTTTTCCTTTGAATACCACTGACGTTTCTTTTTCCCCTTATCTTCCACAGTTGCCCACGTGTCATCAGTACAGCTTTTCACACGTGAACTAAAGGTTTGTCTGTGTAAAATCAGAAAGCTCATTGGATTCCATCCAGATTATCTGCGCCAAGGCTATGTATGCTTTTATATCATCAATCCATTCTAATGTAAGACATGTAAGACCTGAGAAGGCATGAGCAAACTATCGACTAGACCTGGGAGTGGTGGACAATTAGCAAACCGTGCTTATAGCTGGGATCACAATTTGTCTGTTTAATCATAACTTTTGCAGTGGACACAGTTGGAATTGAGGTTTTGCCAAGGGTACAATAGCTGTACACACTTGTGGACACATACATTTTGTCCAGTTGGCAGCCTACTCTCTTTGCAGGTGATGTGTAACAGTTGCATTGAGGTTGCAGTCTCCCCTGGAGGTATTTGTTTGATGACAATTACTTTAATGTCAATGTAGAGACATCAGCCTTATGTAGATTTCCTGGAGAAAATGTTTGAGCTTGCTGAAGCTGTTGCAAGGTGGTTTCACCGCTGTATCACCGTTACATAGCCAACTACTACAGTAAAAATCCAACCAGAGTAATTAAGCACATTTGTAGACTGACTTTGGAGCACACTGCACACATAACAGAACTGAACATACTAGACGAGGTGTTTTTAAAAGATAAGCTTTTTGTATGTGTGCTGTCATAAAATTCTTTATATAGGGTGTTTGTCATTAATTTATGGAGCTCGTAACTGTAACGATCACAATCCGTGATCAATACATATGTTTCTAGATGTCCGCAGAGATTTTTCGACCCCCTACCTTTGAATACCATTGCAGTAACAACTTGCTAGCCAGGAAACTCTTTAGTGTATTTGCTGCATTTCACCACATGAGGTCAGTGTTTCTTAACCAATACTGCTGACCTACTGGTTACCTTGGCCGAAGAAAGTATATAGTATATCTAAGAGAATTATCTGACAATGTGAACCTTGGCATAATTAATCAAGTTAAGTCCTCTTTTTATTTCCAAGTTAGCTTGTACATCCAAGTATGTTCAAGGTTATCCCTCAACAATGTGGACCTTGTAGTAATTACCATGCTTGGCCACCAACCATGATGCACTGTATTTAGTAAATGATTGTGATGCCTGTCGAAAAGGCTCCCAGTTACTTTGGAAATTGTTGTTGCAGGATTGAACCTGTGCAATGAACTCTCAACATTTCATATGATTATTCATGAATATGTCAAGAATTGAAAGGTCAAGTTGATATTCTAATCTTGAATTTTGCCTAAATTTATTTTTAACAAAGAGAGTTTCTGTTAGAACTAATTTTCACAAGCTTCCTCGCCACCTATGAATATTTATCCAGTTAGCAGACTCGAATGGGGAGTTTTTAAATCTTTGACTTTGTGGCTTTGATAAACAGGCTGTTGAGCCCTCATCTCCATTTGTGTCTGTGTTTCTGTGCCGGGGAGCCCCGGATGTGGCCCAGATTTGCCACAGAAATGATTTCTATACTTAACAATCCACACATTTTAAGTGTAAGACTCACACCAATCTAAGAAATCTGTGGGTGTGTTAAGTGTGTCCATGAATTTGAGTGCGCTTGCGCCTCAGACTGCATGAAATATGAAAGACTGCAGCAGCACATCTGAGCAATAACAGATGACAAGCCAGCTTTGTGAGTTCACCCCTGTGCATGTGTGAGTATATGTAAATGTTCGCCCGCCTCAGTGTGCAAGTGAGAAGTGCTTGACTGTATTAGCAATTTGCATGCAAACCTTTGTCTATGACTGAGTGTGTACCTGAAGCATGCAAACCGGCATCTGTGCATAGTTAGTTGACTGCATGCCTGGCAGCAGACTCTCAGACTGCAACTAAGCACCACATCCCTGTTGTTGTTGTTCACAAGCTGTGAACAGAGGTGTGGCTGTTATAGTGCAAGGATCAGTGTTTTGGTTAGTTATTCATTCTCTGTTCCTGCTTAATCCAATTCTGTATTGCAGGGTGGCCAGAGTCTAACCCAGTAGCCATGGTGCAGAAGCCAGAAAAACACCCTGAGCAGATCACTAGTCCATCACATCACCCCCAAACACCGTCACTTACACACTGCCACACCATTCCTGTCTAAGGGCAATCTACAATCACAAATTCACTGACACATGTGTTTGTGGACTGTGAGTCCCCTGGAAAAAATGCATGTGAATATCAGGAGGACATAATGCACACAGAAAAATTGGTATCCAACCCATGAGCCTGTTGCTGTAAAGGAACATGACTAGGTCAAAACCTATTATATGGTTGGACCGTGTATGGTCCATGTTGGAAATTGTGGCCAATTTGTTACAGGGATAATCAGTGGTAGTGTCTATAATGTGAATTCCTGGATTTTAAATGTTCATCTGCAGTTTCCTGTAGTGGTCCCAGTAATATTTGTTGTTAAAGTAAATGGACTCCATTTATATAGCGCTTTTCTGGTCTACCAACCACTCAAAGTACTTTACAATGTATGCCTCACATTCACCCATTCATACACATTCATACACTGACAGTGGAGGCTGCCATGCAAGGTGCCAACCTGCTCATCAGGAGCAGTTAAGGGTTCAGTGTCTTGCTCAAGGACACTTCAACACACTCTGCAGGAGCTGGAGATCAATCCAGCGGCCTTTCGAATACTAGACGACTTGCTCTATCTCCTGAGCCATGCCGCTCCTAATGGCCGCCTAAAGTGAACATGAGTAGTCAAAGAAGGTTGAATCAGTTCATCTGGATACACCGTTTATTGACAGATACGTTTCATCAGTCATGTAAATGACCTCTTCAGTCAGAGAACTGAAGTAGCATATCACATGACACGGTTAAGCGATGTTCGAGTAAAAAAAAGGTTATAAATGCAGTTGCAAGAACAATGCTTTCCCCTCATATCATGGGATATTTGATTTGTAAGAGAACTTTATTTAATTGTAAATATGCCTATTCTAAATATCTGTTAACTCCCCTCCCCTTTCATCTGTTTCTATCTGTGGATTGACAGATAAATTCACAAACAAGGGATTGCGGCTGCTGACAGAGCACCATGAGTTGCACATCGCCTACAACCGCTATCTGTCCCAACAAAATTTTGCGTCCGATTGCAATTATCCATGTGGCAAATTATAAATGATGGCTTCGTGTCAAGAACACACTAAGCAAGTTTAACATCTTCCTTGATGTCATCAAGTATAGCAAGAATTGTTTGACTTGGCAACCTGTATCTGCGAATGATCTGGGTCTCAGTTAAATCAAAAAGTGATATTCTCTCACGAGCACGCCTGGCATGATGATGCCTTCGCCTGGCTACATTCACTGCTGCCATGATCACTGGAAAGTCTGGGCATCAGTTAGCACCAACTCTCTGAGGATGCCAATAATTTTCACTCTGTGTGGCTGCGTTTACCCTTATTTTGCATCTGATTGCAACTTTACATGTGGCAGAGGATAAATGGTGGCTTTGCACCAAGAACACAGTAAAATAGTTCAATATCTTCCTTGATGTCATCAAGTATAGCAATAACTTTTTGACCTGGCAACCTATAAGGGGCCAATTTTACACCAAAATGTATACATATTACCTAATTTAAATACATGCAGATAGCATCAGAGTACCGAGACGCTATTTGCTTGGCAGTGCAGTTAGGGGTGCATTTCATCCTTTGCAGGTGCTTTGAGAATTAAACGGGTTCTTTTTGGCTTATTTGTGCAGGTTTAGCAGCCGCAAAGCCACGTAATCCTTTGGGGAATTCGCCAGTGAGTGTTTTGTCAGTGATGTTATTTGGGGTGCTCTAACTGTGCTCTCCCCCTCATACCTCTAGGTCTAGGTGCCCGGCCGACCAATCATGTAACTTCAGTGACGTGTTGGTCACCTGATCCAGCGGCCCAATCGTGTCAACAATGATTACTCAGTCAGTCAGAGACGTTCGCTTTTGTAGGGCCAGTGCTGCCCACATAGGCCATTAGGTAAATTGTATCTAATTTGGTTCTACTCGGCTTTAATTCAACACAACCCAGGTCGATTTCATTCAGCTGCAGTTCATGTCTGTTCCTTTCAGCTCCAGGGAAGGAAACCCTAAATAGATGACAATGCATACATGTTAACTGTGATACCTGGTAAATTTTGATATTTTTTAAAAAAGTGCTGAGATGGCACATAAGAAAGGTTATGCTTAGCTCACTTTAGTCCAAGTACTTTGGTCTTGAGTTTTTGTGAGAAGAATATTTTTGGGCCCACTTTTATTTTGGAACACAACACTGAGCTGCTTCCCATTTCAATATTAACAGGTAATGAGCTGAGGTAATGTCCAGTAGTTCAGCAAACCCAGAAATGTTGCACCACTGAAATCCCATCTTTCCATTGACTCAGAATACTACTGAGAATACCCTTATATTACCCAACTGGGTATATATACTAAAAAACAAAAACAAAAAAAAACAACCTCCCTCTCACCCTTTTCGGGTGGTGTGTGTCTTCCTCAAGCTTGGGTCCTCTACCAGAGGCCTGGGAGTTTGAGGGTTCGGTGCAGTATCTTGGCTGTACCTAGGTCCGCACTCTAGACAGATACCTCAGATGTTGTTTCTGGAATCTGCTGGAGCCACTCTTCCAGTTTGGGTGTCACAGCCCCTAGTACTCCTATTACTACTGGGACTACTGTGGATTTCACCTTCGACATCTAATCTAGTTCTTCCCTCAGCCTTGGTATTTCTCTAGCTTCTCATACTCTTCCTGAGGTTGCTGTCACTCGGGGTTGATACATCGATCACGACAGCTGTCTTCTGTTCCTTGTCGACCACCACAATATCTGATTGGTTAGCCAGCACCTGCTTGTCAGTCTGGAATTTAAAGTCCCACTGGATCTTAGCTCTGCCATTTTCAACCACCTTTGGCAGTGTCTCCCATTTGACTTGGGGACTTCCAGTGTGTATTCAGTACAGATGTTCCTGTACACTATCCCAGCCACTTGGTTAAACCTTTCAGTCTACACTTTCCCAGCTAGCATTTTAAACCCTGCTACTAAGTGCTGGACTGTCTCAGGGGCATCTTTGCACAGCTTGCATCTTGGGTCTTTTCTGGTGTGGTAGACCTCTGCCTCAACAGATCTGGTCTTATGTACCTGTTCTTGTGCTGGTATGATCAGAGCCTCAGTGTTGTCCTCCAGTCCAGCCTTTTCTGGCCACTGGTAGGATTTCTTGATATCAGCTATGTCTTCTATCTGTCCGTGGCACATCCCATGGAGGGACTTGATCTTCCATGATACTGCCTCTTCTTCTTCCGCCGCACTCTCTGTCTCCTGCTGCCTGAGATACTCACTCAGCAGTTCATCCTGGGGGTATAGGTATTTAACTGCTCTGTCAAAAAACTTGTCAGTCAGCATTTTGAATATTTCATGCTGTCTTGGTTTTGGATCCGTAAAACTTTGATGAGAGATCAACTGAATTTGCAAGATGGCTCATTACGGAGTGTATATCAAGGACAGACACATTTTCATCCTCCAATTTTCAAATAGCAGAACCAAACTCTTGCGTTATGTTGTGCATGAAAAACAAAAAGCACTCGGTGATTGCCACAATTTTCTCACTGCTCTCTGCATCATCGGCACCAGTGCTCCCAGCCATGATGTTCCAGATGATGATTGAACGGTCTAAGCTGCCTAGTGACAAAGAATATGATTTCAGAGCGGGCAAGCATTCCAGGATTCACTGAACTGTGGGCAGCAGAAAAAGCCAGTGGGTAGATCAGCATTTCTCTATGCTGAGTTGAGGGGAAATCACAAAATTATCTCAAAGTCTTGTTTTTTTTTTTGCAAAGCATGGAAACTCGCCGCAGACTTCACGTATATATAAATGAACTCCCGCAATACTTCTGAAAAATATCAACCTGGATTTTGGACCAATCATAGCACTGAGACAGCACTACCAATATGGCTGTAAAGAAACTTTCTGTGTTAGTACTACTTGACTTAAGCAAAGCCTTTGACACAGTAGATCATTTCTTTTAGATATATTTTATGTTCTGATTGGCCTCTGGTACTGTTTGTAATTGGTTGTCATCTTATCTTACTGACAGAGATTTTTTTTTTGTAAGCATAGACGAAAGTTCATCTAAAACCCTTAAAATGAATTTTGGTGTCTGTCAAAGTTCAATTTTTTTTTCTTTTGGATTTGCTGAGGAGGGTTGCAGACTACCACATGCCTCCTGCGATACATGTGGAGTCGCCAGCCGCTTCTTTTCACAGGACAGTGAAGAGTTTCGCCCGGGGGACGTGGTGTGTGGGAGGATCCCGCTATTCCCCCAATTCCCCCTCCTCCCTGAACAGGCACCCCGACCGACCAGAGGAGGTGCTAGTGCAGTGACCAGGACACATGCCCACATCAGGTTTCCCACCTGAAGTCACGGCCAATTGTGTCTGTAGGGACGCCCGACCAAGCTGGAGGTAACACGGGGACTCAAACTGGTGAGCCCCATGTTGATAGATAACATAATAGACCACTACACTACCAGGACGCCCTCAAGGTTCAATTTTAGGTCCTACACTTTTTAACCTTTACATGCCGCCACTTGGAAACGTAGCATACAAGGAGGCATGGCATGCATTTTCATAGCTATGCGTATGACACACAGCTTTACATCGCCATGTTACCTGATGACACAGGGCCAATAGATGCCCTTTTAACTGTATTTTAGATATAAAATTAAGGATGGCAGATAATTTTCTACAGCTCAGTCAGGACAAAATTTAAGTATGGGTTATTGGTACTGAAGCTTAGAGAGACAAACTCAATGTGAAACTGCAAGCACTGGCATTAAATCCCTGTCAACAAGTAAAAAGCTCAGGGATTATCTTTGATTCTGATCTTAGTTTTGAGCCTCACATTAGAAGCATAACTGAGAATGCATTTTGTCTTATGAAGAACATTGTGCAATGGTTTCTCTCTCAAATCAACACAGAGACATTAATGTGCACCTTTATTTGCTACAGGATTGACTATTTTAATGCTCTACTTTCTGGTATCCCTAAAAAGAATATAGATCAATTACAGTTATTGTAAAGCTCAGCTGCCCGTGTGTTGACCAAGACCTGGAAGAGAGTGCACATTACACCAACTTTAAAGTCACTGCATTGGCTGCCTGTTCGCTTCAGAATCGATTTTAAGATCTTTTTACCGGTTTATAAAGCTCATAATGGTCTTGGTTCTACCTATTTATCAGATTTGCTTTTAGTCCATGGAGCTTCTAGAACTCTCAAGTCTTCTGGTAGGGGCCTTTTAATTGTTCCTAAAGTCCGAACAAAAGCCCACTGTGAGGCATCCTGTTATTACTATGGTCCAATTCTCTAGAACAGCATTCCTGAGCACCTGAGGGCAGCAGAGATAATGTTGATATTTTTAAAAGCAAACTCAAGACCTAATTTTTTAGTTTGGCTTTTAATTAAAAATGTTTTATTGGTTTATTTAAGTCTGTTCTACCTCTTGCTCTATCCTTTTTGAATTCTAGATTGTCCCTACCTTTTATTTCTGGTTTACCCACCTCTATACCGCTCATGTCTTTTAGTATTTTATCATTTCATCTGCACACTTAACTACTCATTTACTTTTTATCTTTTTGCTATTTTGAGTTTTTATCTATTCCTTATCAGTCTTAAATAATGACTGGTGTTTCCTCATTGAAAATTGATGAATGTTTTGATAGCTCAGTTCCTGTTTTTATTGAGTGCTTTATTTATTATTATCACTATTATTACTTCTCTTATTATTTTTTTTGTGGGGGGATTTTATTGTTTTATTTTGTGAGGCACTTTGTGTTACATTTGTTATGAAAAGTGCTTTACAAGTAAAGTCATATATATATATGTAGCCCGTGGAATTAGATACCACACAGGACACAATTACTTCCGGGGTTCTTGTAGCTTTAATTTTGTTTGAGCCTTCGAATGCAGATCGTTTTACTGAGTGCATACATTCCTGTGTCTTTCGAGCAAACAGCTCATAAATGTTCACAGATGTGGCAAGTTTAACAGAAAAGATTTTAAAAAGGGAAATAATAAATACAAAATACGGTGCAAAATACGGCAGTGGACTATGTACGTTAAACAGGGTTTAACAAAGACATGTGGAACTTCCTGAAGATCGCGCAACTTCTCACTCTGTCAGTTACCTTTAAACAGAATTAAAATGCATATAAAACCTTTACATCCCAAATACAATGGCATGGTGTGGCTTTATTCACGCCAACATTACCTTGTCATGCCTGCAATGGCGAACAGTGGTCGACGGCTCGCGCCCAAAATCACCGAACATCAACTCCAGTAGCGTCTAAATCAAACCATCTTGTCAAATTACCGACATACAATATTGTTTGGAATAATGTTACAGGTATATTTCACAAGATATTTACCTTTACTTACTACGGAGTCAGAGCACCGTCACACCGCAATCTTCAGGCGCTCCACACAAGAAAAAAAGAAAGAATACCCAAGATGCACTTGGATAACTTGCACGGAGTTACAATAAAAGTCCGCAACACTGCCACTTACTGGTCAAAACATGCAATGACAACCAAAACTATAAAAATACACTCACAATCTGCTTCACAATTTAACTACATCAAATGACATTTTACATGGCTTGACAGTGTAACAATTACATATATTAACAGTTAAACTATATTAAATTTAAGTGGAAAATCATTTAACATATTTAACAGATTTACCACCCGGCTACATATATATATATATAAACAAGGATACAGGAAAAAAATATTTTAACACATTGTAGTACAGGCCTGTTTCGTGCGTCTCGCATTCATCAGCTGCTAAAAAAACGCTATATATATTTATATAACGTTGTTAAAAGAAACACAACGATAGGAAAAGTGCTCAACAAATAAGGACCAAAATAATCCAGTGATTCAAGTAAATTCTTTATGAGACGTTACAAGCCTGTTTCATGCCATAAGCAATCATCAGCTTCAATAAAGTTACACGGGAAATAACATATCATTAATTGCCTCATCACGCACATCACGTGCACAGTGTCCAGTGGGGGAGGGAGAGGTGCGTCATTAAAAAAAAATCAAAAACACGTGACCGCTAACGATCCAGTTTGGGGGTGAGGAACGTTATAGCTTGTAGTTAGTCCGCCGCCCACTAGGGGGGCAGTAGAAAGGAGAAGTAAGAAAATGGCATGTAAAAAAGAGTGAGGAAAATAAACAGAGCTGATGTAGACGGTCACTGAGCAGTCGGGTCATTTCTGCGGTCTAACGGGGTGTTTGTCTATTGGCATGATTTATTTGTAATTACAAAATAGGTGCTTATGTCTATGTCTGCAACTGCTGGCCAATAAATTCCAGTTATTCAGTGTGGACATTTCTGGTTTGCAAATGATAAAATACTTTTCAGTTAGACATAGATTGCACATTTTACTACTGGTTGAATATGCTTTTTTCTTGGAGAGGATTTTCTTGGTGGTTGAATAATTAATGTTTCTGTCCACCAATGACCAAATATAACGGCTTAAAGACGTTTACATTCTTTAAACGGTTGTTTCTAAAGCTACACATTTGAGCATTAAACCTCTTTTTGAGTGTCCCCTCTGTTACACTGACGTATGTCTCTATTTTGCCGTTGTCATTTCTCGTCACCGTGGCTTGGTAGCTACCTCCTTTCGTCTGGCATGTGCTTTTAGAGGGCATGAGTCGTTCCCACGGCAGTTGCAGTTGGGGCGGTCCGGTTGTGATGAGGGTGTCATTGATTTTTTTCATGATTCTTGTGTTATGGGACGATATTGTAGCGAATTCGGGGGACAACGCAACCACAGAAACTGCCGCGGCCGGGAAGCGAACCCGTATCGCCCGCACCGCAGGAGGCATCGCTAACCGCCCGACTAAAGGGTCAGACCCACGAGCCAGCGGCCAGCGTGTCTTCTTATCCAGGCACGTTACACTACCCCCCTCCTTCGGGAAGCGCGTCCCCGCGCTTAAGCATATCAGCTCCTTCACGCCTCAGGGCGCCTACGCTTCCGATGGCCTTACGGTCGCTCCATCCCACTTCTGACACCAATGTAGCGAATTCGGGGGACAACGCAGCCGTGCTTTTGTAATGCGTCTTGGTATGGGGGTGTGGCTTCGTTGAAGATATTGTAACCGGTTATTTTCTTGCCCGGTGCGGGATTCGATACGGGGTGTGCTGCACCACAAGGCGACATCACTAACCGCTCGGCTAAAGGGTCAGACCCGTAAGCTAGGGGCTAACGTGTCTTATTAGTAGTTTACAATATCATTAGATGATAATTTTGAGAGTCTTCTATCAACGCTTTCTGTGATGTTCTTCAAGATGGAGGGTGGGTGGTTGCTTTCCCTATGGACACACTGCAGCGCGTTGTTGGGCTTAATGTACGGCTTGTACGTGCCGTTCCCAAGGTCAGGCACGTAGCCTGGTAGGTGGTTTTCGTGTCTGAACCCCCCCCCCGAAACCCCACGGCCCGTCTGAAATGGCACCAATAATTATTTAGTTATCGTTTTGATTATTTGTCACCGCCCCTCTAGCCTACTCATACACTGCATCTATCGTGACTGACAGTCGTTAAACCTGTCAGTTAATTTGTTTCCAAACATGATGTATCTTATTGGTCTGTTTCGTAAAACAAATAAAATCACACACTTTTGATTGGCTCAGGGGTCTGACGAGTCAGCTAAGCAACCTGCCACTGGTTATGCTAGCTAAATGGTCGATCTATAGTTTGCTTTTCAAAAGCAATGGAGCCGCCGAAAGCTACCTGTAAATCACGCAAGAGCAGTGAAGTTAATATTCATAAAATCAGTGATTTTTTTGTTTCAACGTGTCCCGACTCAAAAAAGAAAAAAAAGAACATTACAGATGATCTGGTCACTAACGTTACCGATTTTCCGGAGCAAGTGTTAGCAGACCCACTGCCCTCCTCCTCGGAGACGGAGCCAGAGTTAGCAGACCCGGCCCGCCGTCCTCTACCTCGGAAACGTTTTCACACGACTTTGTGGATTATATTGGTGGGAAAATATCAGACAAACAGAGAAGAGAAATATACTCACTGGACTGGACGGCCAATATCAGACAAACATTCCCTACAAAACTAGGAGGTAAACTACGTTTCCAACGTCATTGGATTGACCAGTTTAGCTGGCTAGTATACTCAACAAGGTCCGACGGTTGTTTTTGTAAGCACTGTGTTGCGTTTGCAGTCAAGCATGTGGGCAAGGGAGGGCACAGAAAAGCTGGTAAGCCAATTAATGTCCACTTCTCAGACTGGAAACATGCTTTAGAGACGTTCAAAGACCATGCAGAAAAGGCATATCACAAGGATGCATGTTTGAAAGTGGACAATTTCCAAATGGTTCTCAACAATAAAATGGATGCAATTTCACTGAGGCTCGATTCTGAGAGAAAAAAGCGAGTCCAAGAAAACAGAGAAAAGCTCAAAAGCATCATTGCAACGTTGATTTTTTGCGGTCGCCAAGGACTCGCCCTGAGAGGTGATATTGATTCAGGACCAGTGACATTGAATGAGCCAACTCACAATGACGGAAATTTCAGGGCTTTACTCAGGTTTAGGGCTACATCTGGCGACACAGTACTGTTACAACACTTGAGTAAATGTGCAGCAAACGCCAGCTACTGCAGTCCTGATGTACAAAATGAAATAATCCGCATAATTGGAGATGTGATAACAAACAAACGGGTGCAGAAAGTAAACTCCGCGCAGTGTTTCGCTGTGTTGGCAGATGAAATGAAAGATGTTTCAGGGCGGGAGCAGCTTTCTGTCTGTGTCAGATACGTGAACCAGCATGACAGCCAATATAGCATCAGAGAGGAGTTTTTGTCCTTTGTTGATATCGAGAAGTCAACCGGGTAGGCAATCGCCAATTCAATCGAAAGTCAGTTGACAAATGCGGGCGTTGATTTACAGTTTTTACGTGGCCAGGGATACGACGGCGCATCTGCCATGAGTGGCCGTTTAAATGGCGCCCAAGCTAAAGTCAAAGAGAAGCACAAGCAAGCAGTTTATGTGCACTGTGCCAGCCACAGTTTGAATTTGGCCCTAAACAAGTGCTGCGCTGTACAAATGGTGCGACATTGCTTTGAAATTGTCTCGGAAATCTGCACTTTTTTCCATGATTGGGCTTTGCGGTCTGCATGCAGTCTGCGACACGAGACGGAGCGTCTTTTACCCGACTGCAAGAAAACGCGACTGACGAAGTTGTGTGAAACGAGATGGGTCGAACGCCACGACGCAATATTTACATTCAACGAGCTTTTAGACCCTGTGCGATCCAGCCTGCAGAAAATCAGTGAAGCCTTCACAGGAGACACATCTGTCAAAGCCACTCAGCTCTTTAATTCAATTGACAATGCAGAATTCATGCTGTCCATGAATGTGAGTGAGAAGATGCTTGCAAAAACCTACCACCTGTCCACCTTCCTTCAGAAGGAAAATTGTGACTTGGTGAGTTGCGTTTCAGCTGCTGATGCTGTTATTAAGCAGGTAGATGAGATGAGGGCTAACTCTGAGATGGAGTTCAGGCAGATTTTCCAAAAGACCTCTTCCCAAGCAGCCAAGTATGGGGTTGAATTTCGACCACGAAGAGGCATGGACTGCAATGAGGATCCATTGAAGGCCTGTGAAAATCACTACCGGCAAAAGCTTTTCATAGTCATGCTTGACTTTTATTCATCACAGATGAAGGAACGCTTCAGCAAACACAGAAATGTGATCTCCAACCTCTGCTCCTTACTGCCATCTAAGGTCCGCATGCTGAACGACAGCTCAGCTCAAGCGCTCCAACCTGTATCCTGATGAAGTGTCACCGCATCTGGAAGTTGTAAAGTCAGAAATTGACACCAGGCGGGATAAATGGAAAGATGCAACTTATGTTCCACGGAATGCCATTGAGGCATTAAATGCCTGTAACAGTGAGTTGTTTCCAAGCATCTTCAAGCTTCTCCGCGTTTTGACCACGCTTCCTGTCACCAGTGCCCATGTCGAGAGAAGTTTTTCCCGTCTGGGAAGGATCCAGGACAAAAGACGCAGTACAATGACGGAAAGACGGCTTAATGGACTGACATTGCTCTCGGAGCACAGAGACATTGTGGTGACGCCGAAGAGGTACTGGACATCTTTTGCAGACAAAAAGACGATTGGACCTGCTTTTATAAGGTAAGACCCACTTTTATTTATTAATGCATTGATGATTATCTATGGGCCATTAATACGTTGACATTCACAGTACGGTTGGGTATTAGGCTATAGTATACAGTGTGGGAATTTTATTTACCGGTAGCTTTCGGCAGTGTTGCCCGACCCCCCCAAAACATGTTTCTGGCTACGGGCCTGCCCAAGGTCCATTGAGCTGTCCAGAAAGGCAGTTTGCTTTTTTGTTTGCTTCAATTGTGATTTTTTTAGCCCATTGTTTGAGAATATTTTGCATATTGTTTTCTTAATTTGCTCGACCTCTCTTGGTGTTTTGCTACAAATTGCTAGCCCATCATCCCTATAAAGTCTAACATTGATGTCTAGGCCTAGTAATTTAGATAAAAAATATATTCCAATTAGTTCACATGTTTCCTTCCCATCGAAGCTGTCCATGGTTACATCAATTTTTCAATTAATTTTAAATTGAATTTACTATTTCGTAAAGAATTTACTTGAATCACTGAATTTTATATATATATATATATATATATATATATATATATATATATATATATATATATATACATACATACACACACACACACACACACATACATACATACATAGTAAAGGTTACACCAAATTAACATAAACAAATAAACTATTTAATTTGAAAAAAAAACAGAAAAGCAAAACTTTTTTGTGGAAATGTTGGTGCAAATGTAGCAGTAATACTGACTTGCTAGAATAACAATTTAAGGTGTTTGTATGAGTTTGTGTTCGTGTGCTTGAATGTGTGCAAAAAAAAAGACCCTTTGAAAGAATGTGTTCATATGTGTGTGTATGCCTTCTTTGCTGCATGGCAAAAGCTCTTTGCTGCATTTGTGTGTGAGTATTTGAATGCATGCATCAATGTTTGTTGCTGTAAGAATGACTTGATATATGAGCAGTCTGTGTTACCCCGCTGAGGGAATACCCTCCATACACATGAACACATACACACAGCTGATAAGTATTCAGACCTTGTTCAGACTGCATCAGGAAACTTCCCATTCCTCACCCTTTGTCTATTTATTTTCTTGTTTCTTTCACCGTCCTCTCTTCTCCCCGCCGCTCTTTCTCTCTTTCTGCATCCATCTTCATTTTCTGCATCTCTCTATTTCTGTCTCTCATCCCTTTCTTTCTGCCCCCCTTTCCAGTCTCCGTCTCCCTCTCTCCCTCTATCAATATCGGTACATAGGGTTCTCCAGTCTACAGAAAGGGGGAAAGAGCAGGGACTCCACCGCTTTCCTGCGAACCAAGGAGTAACAAGGCAGGTAAATAACCACTTACATTCCTCATTATAAGGTTATTGTCAAGTGTTTTTTACAGTCACCTGTGTTTACCCAAATGTGTGTCTTTTATCTAAACCTGATCTGGTTGTAATTAGGAATACATGATTTCTTTCCTACATGAGAGCATGTATATCAAGTACTAGAATCAAAGAACAGAAGAATGGACTTCCAAAATCAAAAGATTTAGAAATGTTAAGCCTTGAGTGATTTGCAGAGGATTCACTTGCATCACTGCTGATGAGTATACCCCAGCAATTTCACAGGAAATTAAGTAAGCATGCATAATACCAGCAAAACAGCAATGGTGTTTGGTTTAGATTTATTTTTGCATTTTAAGAAAGTTAAGCTACCCGTTCATGATGTGCTTAATTTGTATCATGGAAAAAAAATTGAAGTTTTCCAACTCTCCATTAATGCTGATCCTCTCGGTTTCCTAGTTCTTACATAATATACCTGGTTGTGTACCATAGCTGAATACTAAAAAGCTATGGGCTGGGTTTCTCTCAAAGGCTACAATCAGCTTGCCATTTACTTGTAATGCACTGCATTCAGGTGAAACGCTTATACATCTAATTTAACTTACAGTCAGACATTTATTTCAATAAAAAGATTGCACTGTCATAAGGACTTGTCATTCCAGGACCGTTGAAATAGTTGGAAAATATGGTGTATAATTTTAAACCAATACAAACACACCAGTCTGAAAAAAGCAAAGCTTTTTTTGTTGCTATAAAATAACTCTGAAACTGACAATTGTTATTACTTAATGGGGATTGTACTGTATAACATAATAATAATGGAAAAATAATGGATGCATAATGAATGTAGATATAATTCATGCCACATAACTATCCTACAAACATCTGAAATGGTTTGCAGATTGAGTAAGGAGGGGTGGTACTAATGTACGCAGGAGTGTGAACCCACAAAGAATGTCATTGTTCAAATGAAAACTATTCTCACTGTCATTTTTGTGTCTTCATGTTGCATCATAATAGATGAGACAAATTACTGGTACGGTGCAATTCATGGGTGAGAAATGAGGCTATTTTGGGGAATAGAATAAAATAGAATAGAATAGAATTGGTACAGCATCAAGCACCACTATGCACAATTATTATACTATGTGTACTTATGTACTTACATTTGCATGCATGTGTACTCAGACACATAAGCATAGATACTTGCATGCTCATATACACAGATGTTAGTTAATACTCATACTGCCATACACACAAACAATTCTTCTTATAGCTCATTGCTCAATGGCCAGTAGCTGTTGGTGTCAAATTTCAATGATGAACAAAATAAATGCATTATTCTACTATAATTAGTTAATCAAGAATATCTGTCTCAGCTATTAAACTGTCACTGTTGGATCATAGATGTGAAGGGTTAGTGTAAGGAAGTCCTTGCACTTGCTGTCACATACACACATATCCCAAGGAAATTAGTGATATCTGAAACATTTAATATTGTTAAAAAAAATGTCCCCTATTTTTATGGATCAAAGTTGCAATGCATCTCTGGCTAGCACGACTTACAGAGATTGCCCTACAACCTAACCCAAACTAAACTATTCAGTGATAAATTCAGCCAAACTTGATCTTCAAACATCAGTAACCCACAGACAGGGCTGTAGCGGGGGTGGGTGTGTGTGCAAGGCCCTGCTCATTGACATGCTTGCACGTGAATCACGGTCTCACACACACATAGCTATTCTAGTTCTACTGCACGTAGCTATTCTAATTCTGTATGGGTAATCTCGGTGCAATACTTCCCGCCCCCCCTTTTTTTCTCCCCAATTGTACTTTGGCCAGTTACCCTATTTTCCGAGCTGTCCTGGTCTCTGCTCCACCCCCTCTGCCGATCCAGGGAGGGCTGCAGACTACCACATGCTTCCTCTGATACATGTGGAGTCTCCAGCCGCTTCTTTTCACCTGACAGTGTGGAGTTTCGCCAGGGGGACGTAGCATGTGGGAGGATCATGCTATTCCCCCCAGCTCCCCATCTTCCCTGAACAGGCACCCCAAATGACCAGAGGAGGCGGTAGTGCAGTGACCAGGACACATACCCACATCCGGCTTCCCATCCAGAGACACAGCCAGTTGTGTCTGTAGGGACGCCCGACCAAGCCGGAGGTAACACAGGGATTCGATCCAGCAATCCCCATGTTGGTAGGCAACAGAATAGACCGCTAGGCTACCCAGACGCCTGGTGCAATACATATTTAACAAGTAGAATAATATGGCATCATCATGCACATAGTCTCAGCTATGATTTTTGCTATTCAAAGAAAAAAAAAATCAACTGTACAACAGTTGGCTTTACATCATCAAGTAAGCCCAGCTGTTACTTTATTTTGTTACAATTCAATATTTCAAATCTATAGCCTACATTACATTCAGATTTTAGATCATTTTTCAGATCGGTCATTACACTTATCCTATGTTCACAGTAACATGCATATAGATAGCTTTTCACCACGTCTGGAAGTGTTGACAAATTTATCCAGTAATCCTTGCAGTGACTTATGAAATTCTCCCTTCTTTTTAATCTATTTTCCTTTTCTCAGCACCCAGCTGGTGTTTACGAAATCGGTTGTGCTCTCATGCAGCCGACATTGTTTCCCCTTTTCCTTCTTCCTCACAGTGAGCAGCTAGATGGCGCACATACTACATCAGAAAGGAAAACAGCTGAATAATTTGTTACACTTTTTTCATGTGACCTTGACAATGCTTAATGGAATTGACACAGGAATTTGATTTTAGAAGCATGTTGGGTCAAGAACAGTCAAATAAGTGCATCCGGAAAGTATTCACACCCCTTCACTTTCCCCACATTTTCTCATGTTACAGCCTTATTCCAAAATGGATTAAATTCCTTTTTTTTTCTCATCAATGTACATACAATACATCATAATGACAAAGCGAAAAAGGTTTTGTTGAAACTTTTGCAAATTTATTAAAAATAAAAAACTGAAATATTGCATGTACATAAGTATTCACACCCTCTACTCAGTACTTGGTTGAGGCACCCTTGGCAGCGATTACAGCCTCAAGTCTTCTTGGGTATGAAGCTACAAGCTTGGCACACTTATATTTGGGGTATTTCTCCCATTCTTCGCTGCAGATCCTCTCGAGCTCTGTAAGGTTAGATGGGGAGCATCGCTGTACAGCTATTTTCAGGTCTTTCCAGAGATGTTCAATGGGGTTCAAGTCTGGGCCACTCAAGGACATTCACAGACTTGTCCCAAAGCCACTCCTTTGTTGTCTTGGCTGTGTGCTTAGGGTCGTTGTCGTGTTGAAAGGTAAACCTTCGCCCCAGTCTGAGGTCCTGAGCAGGTTTTCATCAAGGATCTCTCTCTACTTTGCTCCATTCATCTTTCCCTCGATCCGGACTAGTCTCCCAGTTCCTGCCGCTGAAAAACATCCCCACTGCATGATGCTGCCACTACGATGCTTCACTGGAGGGATGGTATTAGCAAGGTGATGAGAGGTGCCTGGTTTCCTCCAGACGTGACGTTTGGCATTCAGGCCAAAGAGTTCAATCTTGGTTTCATCAGACCAGAGAATCTTGTTTCTCATGGTCCGAGAGTCCTTTAGGTGCTTTCTGGTAAACTCCAACCGGGCTGTCATGTGCCTTTTACTGAGCAGAGGCTTCCGTCTGGTCACTCTACCATAAAGGCCTGATTGGTGGCGTGCTGCAGAAATGGTTGTCCTTCTGGAAGGTTCTCCCATCTCCACAGAGGAACGCTGGAGGTCTGTCAGAGTGACCATCGGGTTCTTGGTCACCTCCCTGACCAAGGCCCTTCTCCCCCGATTGCTCAGTTTGGCTGGGCAGCCAGCTCTAGGAAGAGTCCTGGTGGATCCAAACTTCTTCCATTTACGAATGATGGAGATTACTGTGCTCTTCGGGACCTTCAAAGCTGTAGACATTTTTTTTACCCTTCCCCAGATCTGTGCCTCGATACAATCCTGTCTCGGAGGTCCACAAACAATTCCTTTGACTTCATGGCTTGGTTTCTGCTCTGACATGCACTGTCAACAGTGGGACCTTATATAGACAGGTGTGTGCCTTTCCAAACCATGTCCAATCAATTGAATTTACTACAGGTGGACTCCAATCAAGATGTAGAAACATCTCAAGGATGATCAGTGGAAACAGGATGAACCTGAGCTCAATTTTGAGTGTCATAGCAAAGGGTGTGAATACTTATGTACATGCAATAGTTCAGTTTTTTATTTTTAATAAATTTGCAAAAATTTCTAAAAAACCTTTTTCACTTTGTTATTATGGGGTATTGTATGTAGATTGATGAGAAAAAAAAGGAATTTAATCCATTTTGGAATAAGGCTGTAACATAACAAAATATGGGGAAAGTGAAGGGGTGTGAATACTTTCCGGATGCACTGTGTGTGTGTGTGTATATATATATATATATATATATATATATATATATATATATATATATATATATATATATATGTGTGTGTGTGTGTGTGTGTGTAAACCTACAGGATATTAGGTCAGGCACAAGGCCCTAGAGGCGCGAGACCCTGTGCTGTCGCACACTTTGCACAGCCCATGCAAAGGTTCTGCGCACATATGCTCATGGGTACTTGTTTAATTGCTTCTCCCAAGGACTAACTACCCTTTTTGATGCCCTAATGATTACCTCCCTTGCCATGGTAAAAGCTAGCGGGAAAATTGTGCACCCTACCATAATACTTACCTCCAGCTGCTGCCATGCTGTACTGAACTCTGCTGTAGTGAAGCACATTTGAACATCCTGAAATATTTCCAAACCAGATCTTTTTATTATGTCCATAACTCTAAAATAATAAGGATCTTACAAAAAGGCCATGTGGTACAGAAGTGAAAACATCAGCAAGATCTAAAAACAACATGAAGATCGTTTTCTCACTCTGGCATCATCCAGCTGGTGGTCCTTTTCCATTTGGGTTATGCAATATCTGGTTGTAGCCCTAGCTTTCTTTGCCTTTCCTTAACTGTATGCACCTCTTTTAAGTACTTTTCAAGCCCTTGCTTCAATAACTTAAAGCTGCCATCCTTCTCTTTGCTAAACATAGGCTTAACAAATCTAAATGGCTCTTCATAAAATTTTATCCTTGTTTGCTCTTTCTTTTTCTGCCCTCCTTAACACTGTTAAGTGAAACCTCAACTTTCAAATGAAAGTACACTTGCAGTACCTTAATGCCCTCTTTCTTACTCTCCAAAGCTTTTCTGCATGGCTCCCAAAGTTGTGTCCTTTCCTTGAAGAGACTGTCAGCATTGCCACCTGATTCATTTGTTCAGCAGTGGCTGTGTTCCTTACCTCATAGACTTCAAACCTTTCTAGCCCATAATCATAAATAATGTCTACCATTCTATCTAACTTTTCATCTGATCCTTTAAGCCTGTGGAGAACTTTACCAGCCCTGAGTTTGCATGTTACTTTCGGGCTTGTGCTAGCTAATGTTTTCCTCCTGTGGCTGGCTGACCTTGCTGCAGTCCAAGCCCTACGTTTCAATGCCTGAACCTCCTCAGTGACAATGATATGGATATCTGGCTGATTTTGGTTTAGTACCTGCTGTTGGATTTCACCTGACTGACTTGGTTCACATCTTAGGAAGCAACGGTCAATGCTGAGTACCTGGCCAACTTCAGTCAGGGACCTCTTCTACCCCTAATGTATTTCAGTTAATCCAAACATTTCAGTGTCCCGAATAATCTCCTTCAGTTCTATGAATATAAACTATTAAACATGGTGATTAGGAAAATTGCTAAATTTATCATGCAATTCTGGAAATTGCTATGGCAAAATTAATCATTTTGAATGCAAAAGTCACAAAAGATTGGGAAATCTTGGGAATGATAAAGGCGATGAAAATCCATTTGGTTGTTGGTTTATTGGGCTTCGTAAAGAAAACAATCTAAAGTATAAAAAGCTGAGGTGGAAGTTGCGGTAGTGCAATCAAGTTTATGAAAAACTCTGGGTCAGGATCTTTAGGAGCATGAATAAATGAATGATGTAAGATGCCATGGTGCTGTTTCTGATGTATGATGTGGGTTGTCTGATAGTGCGATTATAGACATAAGGAAAATAAGAAAAGAAAGAATAAGGAATATATTGTGGATTGATTCTTAGGTACCCCCATCACTATAAATCCCACAGCAGCAGTATTTTAAGTAATACAGCATATAGACCCTCCTCACTGTGCATCACTGCCATATAGTTACATTCACTTGTAGGGAAATTAAATATAATTACAAGTTATTGTTGCATTTTTGGTAGCTATTAGAAATGGGTTTGTGGAGCTTTACGATGGCAGTTCCATGATGTCCTCTCATTTAACGTAGGGACATGTGTGATGTTTGTTTGAACCAGACTTCTGTGTGAAGCCCAGTACTTACCAGCACAAAAGTTATAATGCCATATCCTGTGTATCGCTGAACCTAAAAATATAATCAAATGTGCTCAGAGGTGGACAACCTGGCTTCAGAGAGTAAAAGTCCTGCCATGTATTTGTTCCACCCGTGCATACACTACTCCAGCTGAATGTAATTAGCGCAACTCTTCAGCCAGGAGGAGTGAAATCACCTTGTTTAGTGAATGGCTAGAACAAATACATGGTGGGACTTTTACTTTCTGAAGCTGGGGTGTCCACCTCTGATTATGTGATATTAACGTTGGGTAAAAAAAAAAAGGAAAATCCAGTCATGCGTTATATATACAGTGTGTATTGTTTAAAATTTATCTTTGTAAAATGTAATGCAAGAAGAATACAGGAAGTTTTTTCACCTGCTGCTGCACAAGTAAGTGATTAAGTGCTCAATCACGCAGGAGAATGCGGTTCGTGTTGGGTCATGACGAATCTTAAAACTAAACCTAAATTGTCTATCAATATGGTAGATCTGAAATCATTTCTCTGCCTGAGCAAACATTTATCTGATTAAATGAACGTTGGTGCCAAGTTTTATATCTGAGAGCAAAATATTGAAGGAGAAATTCTTTGAAAAATTTAATGGATGTGTGTGGAAAAATTGGCCAGTACGAGCAGATCCAGTACTTACGGCTGCAGTACCTCTGGTCCTGAGTTTGGCTTGCGTCAAGGGAGGCAGGGCTGCATGCTCCTCCGCCCAACATGCCCAGAGCTCTGGGCTGCAGCCAAGGGCACTTGCTTCACTTTGATTTCAGAGGCTGTCGCTAATAAAAAAATAGAAACACAAGCGTTAACACAATGCATTGGCGAAGTTAAGGTTGTGCTGACTCATCACATCCTATTATGCAGAAGCCTACGTTCTGACCATGTGGGATGGTTGAGACCGAGTTTTGAGATTTGTTTGGAGTGTGAGAAAGGACCGAAAGCGTGAGTCTCCTGCCAGAAGTGTGAGAGTTGGCAACTCTGTAGGTTATATTTTACATACATTTTCTCTCTTTTTTGCAACTGCTTCAGTGCAATAACAGCCTCTTAATTCGGGGGTTATTTAGTCATGTTGCATGTTGTTGACTTGGTTTTACTGTATTGTATGTTTTTATTTACCACACATTGCAGTGTGTGTGTGTGTGTGTGTGTGTGTGTGTGTGTGTGTGTGTGTGTGTGTGTGTGTGTGTGTGTGTGTGTCTGTGTGTGTCTTGCTAGCAGCTAATGACTGACTAGTGGCTATCAGATGGAAATACCATGAGAGAGCGTGAGTAAAATAGAGAAGGAGGGTGATGGAGAGAATGATGAAATAGAGGGATGGAGGAGAGGGAAGTGAACAGCAGTTGGAGGGATGCGGGAAAAGGAAGGAAAGGAGGGGAAACAAAAAAGAGATGAGGTATAAGAAAAAGAAAGGACAACCAGAGAAAGCAGGGGAAGGGGGAGGCGGAAGGGTTAGTGAAGGAGACAGAATGACTGGGGGAAAAAGAAAGGGAAGGAGAGATGGCGAGGAGAGATGAAATTAGTAGCTACAGAGGCAGGTGGGGAAAGATAGAGGGATGAAAGAACAGATCTAAAAACCACAAAATGGGGTTTTGGTTTTTAGCTGTGATTCATTTCATGCTGGTGATTTAGAGTGCACGGATGTGAACGATGTGTGTATGTGAATGTGTATTTACTTGTGCTTGTGTGCACCCTTATAGCGGCATTTTATGACTGAGGAAATGGGGAACAATGGAAAGGTCTCCAAAGTCCCTCAGAATGCCCATCTGCTTCTCTAAGAGACACACACACACACACACACACACACACACACACAAGGCAAAAAAAGAAGATAGTCCAATCATCCAACCCACAAAGTGAGACCGATTTCATCACTTCATCTTTTGACAGCGCGGCTAGAAAGATCGAGAGGGACGGGGTTTTGTTTTTATCATTTCCCTTTCTCTCTCTTCTGTTTCTCCTTCTCTCTGTTCTCCCTTTCTTTCTTGTTGCTTCTCTAGCTCGGCACCATCTGCCCCGATGTATTGCTGTCTCGCTCTTTCCCTCTGTTTTTATCCCCTACTGCCGCAGCTCACCCCGTTCCATCCGCATGATTGACAACCTTGCTAACCAGTCACTGAGCAGAGAAAATAGTGGGTGGGACAGAGGGCAGAAGTGGGAGACACACATCAGTTACTCAACACACACACACACACACACACACACACACACACACACACACACACAGAGCACTAAGGGATTTCAGTGTTTCTGTACTGCATTTTAATAGACTGTTAGCCGTTGTTCTATGCAGGTTTAAAAAAAACAGTCATGGTAAACATATTGATCAGTGTTCCAATTATAAGTAATAACTCGATTATTTACTCAAATTAATAAACAAATAAATGTGAATAAATCAATGAATGTACATTTTATAGATGCTTGGATCACCAAGGAAAATCTAATGATCGCTTGTTTTTTGGGGTTTTTTTTCACCCAAAAATATCATTGTGACACATTTTTTATGTATTTTGGTGAGGTAAACCTGTAAAATCAGATGAAGCGAGGTGCCTGTGGTCAACCACATATCTACAGAAGAATGTTTTAAAGGTACACTGAAAAGAAAGCCGGATCATTTGTCAGGTCTTCCAAGGAGCTTCTACAAAAACACATAGTCCAATAAACTGACACTTGTGGTAATGGACATTATATTTTGTTCTATCATCACAAACTATAAAAGACAGTATATATATATATATATATATATATATATATATATATATATATATATATATACGTATATATATATATGTGTGTGTGTATGTGTATGTGTGTGTATGTGTATGTGTGTGTATATATGTATATATATATATACATACATATATGTATGTACATATGTATGTGTGTGTGTATATATATATATATATATAAAAATAATGCATCATGCACGAAACAAGCTTGTACTGAAATGTGTTAAAGTTTTTTTTTCCCGACATCGATGTTATATGTATATATTTTTTTTAAAATTTTTTGACAGCTGATTATTGCTTATGGCATGAAACGGGCTTGTACTGTCTCATAAAGAATTTACTTGACTCACTGGATTGTATGTGTGTGTGTGTGTGTGTGTGTGTGTGTGTGTGTGTGTGTGTATATATATATACTATATTATAGATATTTTGTATGATTACATACAAATGTTTGGTAAGTGGTATGTTGTGATGGAGGGTTTTAACATTAGTAGTTGAATATCAAGCAGCCAATTCACTTTAAAGAATTACATCTTGTGTTGGTTCTGAATTTGCAGAGAATCTTCAAAGCACCATTGGAAAGGAGCAAGGAGAAAGTTTCTTGCAAGACATGTGGGTCATTTGTTAATCAAAAACCTTTTCATTAATTAGTGCTTATCTTCTTTAGCGTGGTTGGACAGTAAAATGGGCAGACACTGCAGTTTTGAGGCAATCCAATTTTCTCTGTTGTGCCAGACTAGACCGATCCATCTCCAAAATTAAATCCATTTGGATCCATTTCAATTAGTAATTTCCACAGTCATTCATGCAGAGTTTTGTTTTTGTTGTTTAATTCAGATGGCTGGATGGACAGATGGATTAATGAATAGATGGGTAGATGGATGGATGGATGGCAGAATGAAAGAATGGATAGAATATGTTTTGCTGAATGAGGCATGGATGGATGATGTATTTCTGAATGGATGGTTGTATAAGGAATGACAGAGATGCTGCCAGGTCAGCAGGCTGCTGCTTGACTGACTTACTAGCCAATTGACTGACTCATTGTGTTTGAATGTCTGACATATATTTACTGAATGACTGATTGAGACACTGCCAGACTACCGCAGAGATTTGCTGCAGGCAGAATTATACGTCACTTAAGAGTAAAACATTCAGAGACAGAATCTACTCCAGCTCTTTGTGTAAGTTTTTATGTGAATGTGGACGTGATGCCTGTGGACAGTCTAGTCCTACCTATATCCAGTAATCTACTACTCTCAGATTACACAAACTAGTGTTGAATTGAGTTGAGGGGAGTGATAAATCGGCTGAAACCACTTGGTAATCTTTTTGGGGGTTGGCTAAAAGCTAATGGAGAGAGGGAATTCATGTCTCAATTTTAAATGTATTGTCCACAGGAAAATAGGTTTTCCTATTAAGGCATATACCATGCCAC